>NC_069505.1:463642542-463835042 GCF_027579735.1 Bombina bombina | reverse complement strand
TAATGTGTGTGTATATGTAGTACTGTATAATATACAGGTGTGTGTGTATATATGTGTGTGATATATATGTATTATATAGATTATATACACATACATATAGAGTATACATATAAGTGTGTGTATATATCTGTATAGTGCTGTATGTTATGTATATATAATGTGTGTGTATATGTAGTACTGTATAATATACAGGTGTGTTTATATATGTGTGTGATATATATGTATTATATAGATTATATACGTATACATGTTACGCGCCTGCCTCTCTGTCGGGTCACGCGCCGGCCTCGGTCTCTCTGTCGGGTCACGCGCCGGCCTCGGCCTCTCTGTCGGGTCACGCCCCGGCCTCGGCTTCTATGTCGGGTCACGCGCCTGCCTTCGGCCTCTCTGTCGGGTCACGCGCCTGCCTTCGGCCTCTCTGTCGGGTCACGCGCCTGCCTTCGGCCTCTCTGTCGGGTCACACGCCTGCCTTCGGCCTCTCTGTCGGGTCACGCGCCTGCCTCGGCCTCTCTGTCGGGTCACGCGCCTGCCTTGGTCTCTCTGTACGGTTACATATGTATATATTGGACACTGAACAGTGTACTTTATGTATATGGTAGAAGCAACCTCTCTATAATGTTATTTTTTCCCCCCTTAACATTTAGGCTGCGGATTCAGCAGATGTCACGTTGCTTGCATTTCTAAAGTTATCAACTGAACAACACCGAAATGGCAGAGAAGGTTGCAAGTGAGACCCCTGAGGTCGGCACACGAACAGGAGAGGTAAAGCTGGGGTAATTATATAGGTTTTGCCTGGGATTATCAAGGCCTAGGACAGCGGAAATATGGCACAAACCTCCACCTCTTTATATTACAAATCATGGGAGACCACAGCCCTAGGGCAGCATAGGACCGGTTACACAACTGGGCTTATTTGGTGTCTATGGTTAAAAAAACAATGATTAAGGGTTGTTATTTGAGAGCTTGTAGTATGCCTATAGATTAAATGTGTTGCTAATTTAAAGGGTTAATTGACAAAACTTTATTTATTTGCAAATGTCTGTTTGGAGGTCTCTGAGTGTGATGAAGATTCGGCAGCTTTCTCCTCAGAGGAGCCGTTGGAGCCTATAAAGAAAGAGGAGGACGAAGAGTTTAGCGAGGAAGACGGCCTGACAGAGGAGGATCAGACGCCTGGTACAGATATTATCATTAGCTGTTAACCCTCTAGAATCATAGGGTTAATAAAGCCTTCACTTACCCCTCTGTATCTACCTGTAAGTAACGCTCAGCACCTTACCCCTCTGTACCTGCCTGTAAGTACCGCACAGCTCTTTACCCTTCTGTACCTAGCTGTAAGTACCGCACAGCGCCTTACCCCTCTGTACCTACCTGTAAGTACCGCTCAGCACCTTACCCCTCTGTACCTGCCTGTAAGTACCGCACAGCTCTTTACCCTTCTGTACCTACCTGTAAGTACCGCACAGCGCATTACCCCTCTGTACCTGCCCGTAAGTACCGCTCAGCACCTTACCCCTCTGTACCTGCCTGTAAGTACCGCACAGCTCTTTACCCTTCTGTACCTACCTGTAAGTACCGCACAGCGCATTACCCCTCTGTACCTGCCTATAAGTACTGCACAGCGCCTTACCCATCTGTACCTACCTGTAAGTTCCGCACAGCGCCTTACCCCTCTGTACCTACCTGCAAGTACCGCACAGCTCCTTACCCTTCTGTACCTACCTGCAAGTACCGCACAGCTCCTTACCCTTCTGTACCTACCTGTAAGTACCGCACAGCTCCTTACCCTTCTGTACCTACCTGTAAGTACCGCATAGCGCCTTACCCTTCTGTACCTGCTACACTACAGAAAATAAAAAATTACTGGCAGACTTGAAGTGTGAGGGGGAGGATCAGGTAGGTGGGAGGGACCCTAAACTACAGAAACAAAGAAAGAAATATATTCCTTGTCTGCCAGTAACTTAGATGGTGGTGACTAGTGGGGGAGGATCAGGTAGGTGGGAGGGTGATGAGGGACCCTACACTACAGAAAGAAAGAAATATATTTCCTGTCTGCCAGTACCTCAGATGGTTGTGACCAGTGGGGGGATTAGGTAAGGATCGGAAGGGTTGGGAGGTGTCGGGTGACAGGGTAATCCCTACATTAGAGCAAATAATAACCTCACAAGCTACCTGATTAACCCCTTCACTGCCAGGAATAATAGAAGTGTGGTGAGCAGCTGCAATTAGCGACCTTCTAATAACCAACACCAGTGGCAAAGCCATTTATGTTGGGTATTTCTAAACAAAGGGGACCCCAGAGAAGCTTTTACAACCAACCAAAATGGGCCTGGATCATTACCTTTGTAATAGGTAAATAAAAAACAACGGCCCAATTTCTCTTTAAACTGAGGGATAGCAAAATGCTAAAAATTATTTTCTACTTTGGTTAAAGGGACAGTCTACTCCAGAATTGTTATTGTATAAGAAGATAGATAATCCCTTTTTCTTTTTAAAGACACAATGAGTCCACGGATTTCATCCTTGTGGGATATTCACCTCCTGGTCAGCAGGAGGAGGCAAAGAGCACCACAGCAGAGCTGTATATATAGCTCCTCCCTTCTCTCCCACTCCAGTCATTCTCTTTGCCTACGTTAGTGATAAGAAGAGGTAAAGTGAGGTGTTAGATTAGTTTCTTCAATCAATAATTTATTCTTTTTAAAGTAGTGCTAGAGAGTGCTGCTTTGTTCTAGGGTGTAGCCGTAGTCCATATCAGTCTCTACAGTAGAGCATTTGGTGGCTTTAGAGCAATGGGAACTTGTGGGACATAATTCTCACTGCGCCTCCCATACTGATGCTGCCCTGCTTGTAATGTCTGAGGGAAGAGAAAAACGCAGTACTTTTTATTTCCACAGGCCAATGTGAGGAGAAAATTATGACCTTGCAAGCCGGGTGGGATGCCTTTGCTGTCTGGCAGAATGAGGTAAGTGCTGACTTTATTTCTGGGGTTACAAGAAGATAAAACTCAGAAGAAGTATGGCACTTACTTTGTATAGATGGGATCTATAAGGAAGCCCTTAATGGATTGGGCACTTTATTTTTATTTGGCATAACTTGTCTCTGATACATAGGAGACTAAATGCGACAGCTAGCGCAGGCACTGGAGGGCACTCTGTATTTATTATTCATAATACAAATAACGATGGTGGTAGTCACATCTCCTGGCGGTCCCAGAGGCAGAACTTTTCTTTACTTTCTGCAATGAGATTTTTTTTAGTGAAAATTTTTCTGCAGGTCATTTTTAAATAAAATTCCATTTTAAATTAAATTAGACAGTTACACTAAGGCACCAGTTCAATTGCAATGTGTTGGTTAGCTGAAGAATAAAGCAACTTTTAATGTTTTATAATATAGTGCAGTAGTTGAAAATTGCATTGCAAATTAGCTGCATACAAAAAAAAAGACATTTTAAAATGTCTCTTTAATAAATCTTTTTCCTGTTCACTTGGTCTAACAAAAATGTAATAATAAAAAAGATGCAGTGCTCTTACATTTAGAATAAACAGACTGGGAAATCTAAGAGCCAGTCAACAAGCAATGTGCTGTTGCTTTGCAGCGCTACTGCATATTTGACTGCTCACTTCAAACAGCACTTTGCCCTGGATGCACTGTGTTGAGGAAAATTGACACCGTGCAGCCAGAGCACAGCTCTGTTTGACGAGAACTGTCTAATGTGGAGCAGCACTACAAAGTTCAAGCACTAACTATTCCTGTATGTGTCCTGTTCTTTCTGCAGACATGCTGCATTTTCTGCGATGACATCTCACATCACTGTATGTTCTGCCTTGGGGCTGGCGGTTACTTAGAGAAGACATACCAACCGGGAGATGTCTGTACTGATATCGCCCTTGGCGGGCATAATTGGGCGTTTTTGTTTTTACAAAGTCTCTGGGGCAATGGATCGCATCTCCCGGCGGTCATATACATGTCAGATGTTGACATCCTTAGAGTGTTCACTAGTACAGTGACCACAGGAGCTGTTTCTAACTCACTTTATTAATAAAATATGTCGACCGTGAGATATCTATATTGTCAACGCCCACCAAGGGTGGTCCTTGGGAGACAGTGTTTACTTAGCGTGCCTTTTTCATCTCCCAGCGGTTACATAAAAAGAAAAACATGCTGACCGGGAGCTGTCTGTTTTGTAAACGCCCATGACGGCTGAGTTATACTGTTACTGGTCCTTTTACGCACCCTATTAATTTTATGCGTAATTTGGACCGGAGTTGTTTTTCCCCTATTGCGGTGGAGTCCTGATCTGAGCGTAACTGATCAGAGGGAGATAGTTTTTCTTTTTAGACAAGCACTTCAGCAGTTTTCATGCTGAAGGGGGTTGATAATGCACTGCGGCTGTGCTCTAAATTGCCAAGGTTAAAACTGTTCATGTAAAAAAAAAAAAAAAAACGTTTCTGCATTTATTATAGAATTACAGAATTCTTTGGAAAATCTTTTTTTTTTTTGTGAAAAAATGGACCAAGAGGCTATGCAGAGGATCTCTTTCTTTTGTGTTGTTGCACAATGTTTTACCCACCAACTCATTTGCTGTTCCTCCTGTATGTGAGGAATTTTATTCTTAGAAATCTAATTACACATCACAAATTGTATTGCCCTCACATGCAGTGCCCTGCGTTTCCTCTATAACTCATTTGGGTTACTTTCTAGAGTTCGCTCTCCTCATGAGTTCTGATGCGTTGTCTGCTTTCCAAATATTGCAGGGAAAGGGTTAGAGGAAGAACAGAGATTCAGTAAGCGAGGTTTCTAACACAGTGTAATTCCTCTTGTTGATGCTGAAGTTGTATTTTCCAAGTTTAAGCCACATCACCACTGTCTGTTACTCTAGGAGGTTTTGGCTACATTGGACGACTGCAATTTCTCAGTCGTATATATAAAAAAAATTGTACAGCGGGGCTAACATTAACGGCCATCTGTGTACTTTGCTACCGTCACTAGTGCGGCAGCATATTGGTTGAGACGTTGCCTGACGCTATCAGAACAGTAACTTTTTTGAATTAAATCCAGGATAGGTTAATAACCCTTAGACTGGCTAATTCCTTTATTACGGATGCTTCCCTTCAATTTATCTAAGCTGGGAGCAAAGACTTTGAAATTTTCTATTTTAGAGCCTTATCGTTAAAGCCTTGGTCTGCATATTCACATTCATAATTTTTAGTTTTCAAGGGAAGATCTTGTTTGGGCCTGGCCTGTCGGAGATTATCTCTGACATCATGGGAGGTATGGGTCTTTTTCTCTCTCAATATAAGAGAAACAATTTAAAAGGGATGACAGGGCACCTTTCGTTCCTTTAGGAATTTCAAGTGAAATTATTCTCTGTTGCCTCCAATCAGGAACAGACTAAACCTGCTTGGAGACCCAATCAATTTTGGAAAACAATCCACAAAGCCTGCTGTTGAAACAAGGACCGGACCGGATTTTGTAGGGGGCAGACTTTCAGTCTTCGCTCAAGCTTGGGTTCGTGATGCTCAGAATCCCTGGGCAATAGAAGATAGTCACAGGGATACAATTTAGAGTTCAAGCTTTTTCCTCCCAGAGGCAGGTTTCTGATTTTAGGATTCTCTGCAGATCAGACAAAAGGTGAGGCGTTCTTACACTGTGTAGGAGACTTCTCAGACCTGGGAGTTATTGTTCCAGTCCCAATACAGGTACAGGGTTGGCGGTTTTTTTTATCCCAATTGGTGTGTGGTTACCAAATTATGAGAGAACCTTCAGACCACTTTTTTAGATCTCAAGGGTCTAAACAGAATTTTCAGTGTACCGTCCTTCTAGATGGAAACTATTTGTTCCATTCTTCCCTTGATCCGAAAGGGTCAATTTATGAGTAGATTTAAAGGCCGTGTACCTGTATGTTCCCATTCTTAGGGATCATCACAAGGTCTTTAGGTTTGCCTTCTAGCCAAACATTTCCAGTTTGTGGCTCTTCTTTTTGGTCTAGCCACGGCTCTCAGAATCTTCACAAAGGTTCTGGGGTCTCCGATTGCGGTACCTCGTTCAAGAGGCATTGTGGTGGCGCCATATCTGAGCAACATTATAGTTTGCGCGCCGTCCTTTCAGCTAGCAAATTCTCACACGGAATTGGCTTCTTACGGTCACACGGGAGGTGATTCTAGAAAAGAGCTCTTTAGTTTCTCATACAAGAGTGACCTTTCTACGGACCATCGTAGACTATCTGTCTATGAAGATTTTTCTGACAGACGTCAGGAAATTAAAGATTTTTGTTACTTGCCTAGCTCTGAAATCTTCTCCTCGCCCTTCAGTGGTTCAGTGCAGGGAGTTAATAGGTCTGATGGTAGCAGCGTTGGACATCGTCTCGTTTGTTCGCTTTCACCTCAGAGCTCTGCAGTTGGACATGCTCAAATTATGGATTGTCCCCTCGACTTCTATTGGCAGAGGAGAATAAGGTGTCTCTTCCTTGGTGGTTGTCTCTAGATCATATCTCCCAGGGAACGTGTTTTCACAGTCCTTTCTGGGAGATTGTGACAACAGATGCCAGCCTTCTGGGGTGGGGGGCAGTTTGGGGCTCCCTGAAGGCTAAGGGGATATGGTCTTAGACAGAGTCTTTGTTACCCATAAACTTTCTGGAACTGAGAGTGATCTACAATACTCTTCTGGCCATGGCCTCAGCTGACTTCGGTTTAGTTTATCAGGTTACAGTCGGACAACATTAAGTCACTTGCCTAAATCGATCATCAAGGAGGAACAAGAAGTTCCTGGGCGATGGCAGAGGTTTTCAAAATAATTCAGTGGGTGGAGACCCATTTTTTGTCTGTCGGCAATCTTTCTCCCAGGAAGGCGGACTTTCTGAGCAGACTGACTTTTCATCCGTGGGAGTGGAAACTTCATCCGGATGTGTTCTCCAGTCTGATCCTCAGATGGGGTCAGCTGGAGTTGGATATCATGGTATACGGACACAATGCCAAACTTCTGAGGTACGGGTCGAGTTTCAGAGATCCTCAGGTGGATCTGATGGATGCTCTGACGGTCCCTTGGTCCTTCAATATAGCATATGTTTCCTCTGTTTGCTCTCCTTCCTCGAGTGATTGCCCGGACCAAACAGGAAAGGGCTTCCATGATTTTCAGAGTACCGGCCTGGCCTCGCAGGATTTGGTATGCAGACCGGGTAGAGATGTCGTCTTTACCTCCTTGGAGGCTTCCACTTCGAAAGGAGCTTCTGAATCGGGGGTTTTTTCCATCATCAAAATCTAGATTCTCTGAAGCTTACTGCTTGGAGATTGAACGCTTCGTTCTGTCCAAGCGGGGTTTTGATTCAGTCGCGTAAGTCTGTGACTAGAAAGATTTTCTATAAGATATGGTGTAAATATCTTTATTGGTGTGAATCCAAGGGCTACTCATGGAGTAGAGTTGGGATTCCTAGAATTTTGTCTTTTCTCCAAGAAGGATTGGAGAAGGATTTATCGGCGAGTCCCCTAAAGGGTCAGATTTCTGCCTTATCTATTTTGTTACATAAATGTCTGGCTGATGTCCCAGATGTTCAATCTTTTTGTCAGGCCCTGGTTAGGATCAGGCCTGTGTTCAAACCAGTTACTCCTCCTTGGAATCTGAATTTAGTTCTTAAAGTTCTTCAAGGGGCTCCGTTTGAGCCTATGCATTCCTAAGATATTAAGTTGTTATCTTGGAAATTTGTATTTCTTGTTGCCATTTCTTCAGCTCGAAAAGTGTCTGAACTTTCGGCATTTCAATATAATTTGCCTTACCTTATTTTTCATTCAGATAAGGTAGTTTTATGTACTATGCTAGGGTTCCTTCCTAAGGTGGTTTCAGACAGGAACATTAATCAGGAAATTGTTGTTCCATTCTTGTGTCCTAATCCTTCTTCTCCAAAGGAACGTCTTTTGCACAATTTGGACGTGGTCCGTGCTTTGAAATTTATTTACAAGCGACTAAGGACTTTCGTTGGTCATCTTTTTTGTTCGTTGTTTTTTTCTGGGAAATGTAGGGGTCAGAAAGCTACGGCTACCTCTCTTTCTTTTTGGTTGAGGAGTGTTACGGTATAGCCCGGATATCGAGGGTTAATACCAGATGAAAGATGCCCTTAATACGGGAATAGCAACACACAAACCCAGTTAATACACCGAACGTTGAAAATACACAAAATCCTTCTCTCCTGGAACAGGCAAAAGAATAATTCAAAGTAACAATTCCCCCCAAACAGGGAGACCAAGCTCCGTCTTGAGGGTAAAACAGGGATCTCTCTTAATTGAGGGCTACATGCCCGGTATTTTAGCAGGTCTCCCACCTGGTGGACAAGTATAGTACATTAGCCAATCGCAGTGGCTCAGGCATAAACGCTCCCCTTGGTACCAGTGAACCCCTCCTCCCTATTCTGGAGATAATTGGGAAGAAATCCAACTATCTCCATGGCTAGAGGAAAACGCCCTTTTACAGGATACAATAACGATACATTGCATAAACAATTAAACAATCAAACACAAGAAAAAAATTGTCTATTCACAGGTAAAACAGATTAACATATCAAGTTAATTAACTGGGGAAGAAAGTTTACTCAGACAATCTGATGTTGGGCAGTCTAGTTAACATATCACACAGGAACACAATCACTTTACCCAGACAGACTCCTGAGACACAATCAGATTAGAAACGAAAATAAAATACATCTTATTACAGAATATAATAACAGCTCTTATTAACTATTAAGTCCTTTATGCCCACTTGGTTTATAGAGTCACAATTGCTCTCACAAGGGACACTCACACCCTGTACCCATCCTGTATTTATGAATACAGGGTGACATGGACATAAGACAGAGTTATGAAAGTACATGGGGTGTCCAGCATATAAAATCCCACATTTCCATGCAGTCTCTGGGTATCCTTAAGCCCATGTACCTCCAGCCCAAAGAATGTTCCATAACAGGCCCTCCAATGCACAGTGGCGAGATTGGTCTCGTCACATCTCTCCCCTTTTCCAAACAGACTAACAGGGTATCTGACCTCCTGCCGGTCAGTGCCCTAGTTAGTCCAGCAACCCACCCACAAAACACAATCAGCAGTACAGCCCACCCACAATAAATGGTTACTACACCTGTGTAGAGGTGAAACTTGTCCAGGTGCCTCACCGTGGCTGTGCGGGGGACTTGTAGGCTGCCTTGGTGGGTTGCTGAGTGGGCAGAGACTAGCGGTACTCTGCCCTGGTGCCAGCGCTACCACGGAAGTAGCCTGGTTGGAGCCTGGTGGTGGCAGGGGGAGACCGACTGTCTCCCCATTAGATACACAGCTCTGTTGCTGGAGGGGAAGACCGACTGTCTCCCCTTTGGCTAAACAGCCCTGTTGCTGGGGGACAGGACCGACCGTCCCTACCCCCTCTGCTGTAAGTGCAGAGACCATGGTCCAGTCTGCACGGTTGTGGGGCTTACCTTCTCCCCTGGGTATGTCAAGCTGCTGCTGGGGAGAGGGGGTAACAAGCTCCTCTCCCATACATACTTCCAGCCGCGGGGGAGGGAGACCGACTGTCTCCACTCCCAATACCGAGTCCTGCTGCTGGGGAAAGGAGACTAGGCTCTCTATTCCCTGTAACACACACTGCTGTTGGGGAGCAGGACCGACCGTTTCTGCCCCCGGTAGCTCAGTCTGCCGCTGGGGAATGGAGACTGGGCTCCCAATTCCCTGCAATTCACTCTGCTGCTGGGGGACAGGACCAACTGTCTCTGCCCCCTGTAACTCAGCCTGCTGCTGGGGAATGGAGACTGGGCTCCCAATTCCCTGCAATTCACTCTTCTGCTGGGGGACAGGACCAACTGTCTCTGCCCCCTGTAACTCAGCCTGCTGCTGGGGAATGGAGACTGGGCTCCCAATTCCCTGCAATTCACTCTGCTGCTGGGGGACAGGACCAACTGTCTCTGCCCCCTGTAACTCAGCCTGCTGCTGGGGAATGGAGACTGGACTCCCAATTCCCTGCAATTCACTCTTCTGCTGGGGGACAGGACCAACTGTCTCTGCCCCCTGTAACTCAGCCTGCCGCTGGGGAATGGAGACTGGGCTCCCAATTCCCTGCAATTCACTCTGCTGCTGGGGGACAGGACCAACTGTCTCTGCCCCCTGTAACTCAGCCTGCCGCTGGGGAATGGAGACTGGGCTCCCAATTCCCTGCAATTCACTCTGCTGCTGGGGGACAGGACCAACTGTCTCTGCCCCCTGTAACTCAGTCTGCCGTTGGGGAATGGAGACTGGGCTCCCAATTCCCTGCATATCACTCTGCTGGGGGACAGGACCAACTGTCTCTGCCCCCTGTAACTCAGCCAGCCGCTGGGGAATGGAGACTGGGCTCCCAATTCCCTGCAATTCACTCTGCTGCTGGGGGACAGGACCAACTGTCTCTGCCCCCTGTAACTCAGTCTGCCGCTGGGGAATGGAGACTGGGCCCCCAGTCTCTTAATTGAGGGCTACATGCCCGGTATTTTAGCAGGTCTCCCACCTGGTGGACAAGTATAGTACATTAGCCAATCGCAGTGGCTCAGGCATAAACGCTCCCCTTGGTACCAGTGAACCCCTCCTCCCTATTCTGGAGATAATTGGGAAGAAATCCAACTATCTCCATGGCTAGAGGAAAACGCCCTTTTACAGGATACAATAAAGATACATTGCATAAACAATTAAACAATCAAACACAAGAAAAAATTGTCTATTCACAGGTAAAACAGATTAACATATCAAGTTAATTAACTGGGGAAGAAAGTTTACTCAGACAATCTGATGTTGGGCAGTCTAGTTAACATATCACACAGGAACACAATCAGTTTACCCAGACAGACTCCTGAGACACAATCAGATTAGAAACGAAAATAAAATACATCTTATTACAGAATATAATAACAGCTCTTATTAACTATTAAGTCCTTTATGCCCACTTGGTTTATAGAGTCACAATTGCTCCCACAAGGGGCACTCACACCCTGTACCCATCCTGTATTTATGGATACAGGGTGACATGGACATAAGACAGAGTTATGAAAGTACATGGGGTGTCCAGCATATAAAATCCCACATTTCCATGCAGTCTCTGGGTATCCTTAAGCCCATGTACCTCCAGCCCAAAGAATGTTCCATAACAGGCCCTCCAATGCACAGTGGCGAGATTGGTCTCGTCACATCTCTCCCCTTTTCCAAACAGACTAACAGGGTATCTGACCTCCTGCCGGTCAGTGCCCTAGTTAGTCCAGCAACCCATCCACAAAACACAATCAGCAGTACAGCCCACCCACAATAAATGGTTACTACACCTGGGTAGAGGTGAAACTTGTCCAGGTGCCTCACCGTGGCTGTGCGGGGGACTGGTAGGCTGCCTTGGTGGGTTGTTGAGTGGGCAGAGACTAGCGGTACTCTGCCCTGGTGCCAGCGCTACCACGGAAGTAGCCTGGTTGGAGCCTGGTGGTGGCAGGGGGAGACCGACTGTCTCCCCTTTAGATACACAGCTCTGTTGCTGGAGGGGAAGACCGACTGTCTCCCCTTTGGCTAAACAGCCCTGTTGCTGGGGGACAGGACCGACCGTCCCTACCCCCTCTGCTGTAAGTGCAGAGACCACGGTCCAGTCTGCACGGTTGTGGGGCTTACCTTCTCCCCTGGGTATGTCAAGCTGCTGCTGGGGAGAGGGGGTAACAAGCTCCTCTCCCATACATACTTCCAGCCGCAGGGGAGGGAGACCGACTGTCTCCGCTCCCAATACCGAGTCCTGCAGCTGGGGAAAGGAGACTAGGCTCTCTATTCCCTGTAACACACACTGCTGTTGGAGAGCAGGACCGACCGTTTCTGCCCCCGGTAGCTCAGTCTGCCGCTGGGGAATGGAGACTGGGCTCCCAATTCCCTGCAATTCACTCTTCTGCTGGGGGACAGGACCAACTGTCTCTGCCCCCTGTAACTCAGCCTGCTGCTGGGGAATGGAGACTGGGCTCCCAATTCCCTGCAATTCACTCTTCTGCTGGGGGACAGGACCAACTGTCTCTGCCCCCTGTAACTCAGCCTGCCGCTGGGGAATGGAGACTGGGCTCCCAATTCCCTGCAATTCACTCTGCTGTTGGGGGACAGGACCAACTGTCTCTGCCCCCTGTAACTCAGCCAGCCGCTGGGGAATGGAGACTGGGCTCCCAATTCCCTGCAATTCACTCTGCTGCTGGGGGACAGGACCAACTGTCTCTGCCCCCTGTAACTCAGTCTGCCGTTGGGGAATGGAGACTGGGCTCCCAATTCCCTGCATATCACTCTGCTGGGGGACAGGACCAACTGTCTCTGCCCCCTGTAACTCAGCCTGCCGCTGGGGAATGGAGACTGGGCTCCCAATTCCCTGCAATTCACTCTGCTGCTGGGGGACAGAACCAACTGTCTCTGCCCCCTGTAACTCAGTCTGCCGCTGGGGAATGGAGACTGGGCTCCCAATTCCCTGCAATTCACTCTGCTGCTGGGGGACAGGACCAACTGTCTCTGCCCCCTGTAACTCAGCCTGCCGCTGGGGAATGGAGACTGGGCTCCCAATTCCCTGCAGTACCGGTGGAGAGACCTCACTCCCATCTCCACAGGCCACCTGGGGTCCTTCCCAGTAAATCTCCACAACATCTTCCCAGCTGAATGGGTCTGGACCTAGGTCTGTCGCCTTGCTGTCCTGCTGAGCCTTCCCAATGGAGTGGAAGAGATCTCGGTAGTCCTGCTCCAGTTCCCACTCCAGGGTTGCTAGGTGAGCCAGGTCTTGCTCTACCTCACGGGCGTCATCCCAGTCATGCCTAGCCTCCCTCTCGTAGAAAATGTCCTGAAGTCTGGTCTGCGCAGGGTTCCCAAAGTCAGGCTCTGCAAAGGATTCCCATAACAAGCCAGGACCATCAAATTCCTCTCCCTCTGGCTTGTCATGCTCGGCTGTCCAGGGTGTATACTGTGCCATATACCACCAGAGTGCCTGGTAGGAATCCTCCAGCCATAGCTCCTGCCATACCCGGTGCTCTAGTTCCTTCACCCATTCCTCCAGGGGCTGCTCTCCCAGGAAGGGCATCCGCAGGGCCACTTGCTTCTGCAACCGCTGCTCTTCACTAGGGAGACTCTTACCCTGCTGGTATTGTACATTATCCAGGGCCTGGTACCAGATGCCTTTCCTTAATGCATCCCGGCCATCTAAATCCTCCTCCTTGTATAACACTGCTGGTTCCATTCTGTTGCTTTTAGGGTCACTGTACTGGGGCATGCATTGCCCCCAACTTGTAAATCCCCGGATGTGTAGTTGCTCTTCTGGGCAATGAGGACAATCCCGTCGCTTGCCACCAATTGTTACGGTATAGCCCGGATATCGAGGGTTAATACCAGATGAAAGATACCCTTAATACGGGAATAGCAACACACGAACCCAGTTAATACACCGAACGGGGAAAATACACAAAATCCTTCTCTCCTGGAACAGGCAAATGAATAATTCAAAGTAGCACTTCCCCCCCAAACACGAGACCAAGCTCCGTCTTGAGGGTAAAACAGGAATCTCTCTTTATTGAGGGATACATGCCCGGTATTTAAGCAGGTCTCCCACCTGGTGGACAAGTATAGTACATTAGCCAATCGCAGTGGCTCAGGCATAAACGCTCCCCTTGGTACCAGTGAACCCCTCCTCCCTATCCTGGAGATAATTGGGAAGAAATCCAACTATCTCCATGGCTAGAGGAAAACGCCCTTTTACAGGATACAATGAAGATACATTGCATAAACAATTAAACAATCAAACACAAGAAAACAATTGTCTATTCACAGGTAAAACAGATTAACATATCAATTTAATTAACTGGGAAGAAAGTTACTCAGACAATCTGATGTTGGGCAGTCTAGTTAACATATCACACAGGAACACAATCAGTTTACCCAGACAGACTCCTGAGACACAATCAGATTTGAAACGTAAATAAAATACATCTTATTACAGAATATAATAACAGCTCTTATTAGCTATTAAGTCCTTTATGCCCACTTGGTTTATAGAGTCACAATTGCTCCCACAAGGGGCACTCACACCCTGTACCCATCCTGTATTTATGAATACAGGGTGACATGGACATAAGACAGAGTTATGAAAGAACATGGGGTGTCCAGCATATATATAATCCCACATTTCCATGCAGTCTCTGGGTATCCTTAAAGGGACAGTTTACCCAAAAACTTTCTCCCCTTTAAATTATTCCCAATGATCCTTTTTACCTGCTAGAGTGTATTAAATTGGTTGCAAGTAGCTCCTTACTCATATTTCAGCATTTGAAATAGCTGATTTAGCTTGTGGTTTCCCAACCTATACTGAAAGTTTTGATACTGGCGTATACGCTATTGACAAGCCTAAGTAAACACAGCCAGCAGAAGAGATTACACCCTCAGTGGGGGGCATGATAGTTAAGTAATAAAATGATAATTTTCCATTGTTCTCTCTATGTATTGAGCTTTGGTGTTCCAGACAAATATAAGATAAGGAAGCAAATCTGTGCACATGAAAGTGATAACATAATGAGATCTGATATTACCTG
Source organism: Bombina bombina (assembly GCF_027579735.1). Lineage (NCBI taxonomy): Eukaryota > Metazoa > Chordata > Amphibia > Anura > Bombinatoridae > Bombina > Bombina bombina. The sequence continues at coordinate 463,820,479 of NC_069505.1, read as the reverse complement.
AAGCTCAACCCATTGTAATAGGCTGTGGTTTCAAAGCACAAAACCAGCAACTTCAGATAAACAAATAAACACGAAAATGCAATTTCTCAAATATTTTATACTCTGCAGTTGGTATAACAAGTAATTTAAAATACATTTATGGAAAAACAATTTTACAGTGTACTGTCCCTTTAAGCCCATGTACCTCCAGCCCAAAGAATGTTCCATAACAGGCCCTCCAATGCACAGTGGCAAGATTGGTCTTGTCACAAGGAGTATCATCCGTTTTGCATATGAGTCTGCTGGACAGCAGCCTCCTGAAATAATTACGGCTCATTCCACTAGGGCTGTGGCTTCCTCATGGGCATTCAGAAATGATGCTTCTGTAGAACAGATTTGCAAGGCTGCACCTTGGTCTTCTCTTCACACTTTTTCTAAATTTTACAAATTTGATACTTTTGCCCCGGCTGAGGTTGTTTTTGGGAGAAAGTTCTTCAAGCAGTGATGCCTTCGTTTATGTTCCCTGTCTTGTCCCTCCCTTTTAATCCGTGTACTCTTGCTTTGGTATTGTATCCTACAAGTAAGGATGAAATCCGTGGACTCATCGTGTCTTTAAAAAGAAAAGAAAATTTATGCTTACCTGATAAATTTGTTTCTTTTTAGACACGATGAGTCCACGGCCCGCCGTGTTCTCTGAGACAGGTTATTAATTTTTGTAAACTTCAGACACCTCTGCACCTTGGCTTTTCCTTTCTCTTCCTAACTTTGGTTGAATGACTGGGTTGGGGGAGAAGGGAGTAGCTATTTATGCAGCTCTGCTGTGGTGCTCTTTGCCTCCTGCTGCTCAGGAGGTGAAATCCCACAAGTAAGGATGAAATCCGTGGACTTATTGTGTCTAAAAAGAAACAAATTGATCAGGTAAGCATACATTTTCTTGTTACCCATTCCCCAGTTTTGCATAACTAACACAGTTATATGAATATACTTATTACCTCTGTGATTAACTTGTATCTAAACCTCTGCAGACTGCCCCCTTATTTTAGTTCTTTTAACAGACTTGCATTTTAGCCCATCAGTGCAGACTCATAAATAACTCTATGGGAGTGAGCACACATGAACTAACACCCTCTAGCTGTGAAAAATTCAAGGGCATAGAAATTAGCATATGAGCCTACCTAGGTATGACGGACCGCCTGGTACCTCCGCCAAAAGGTGCCTCCTGCCCTCCAAACCCCTCCTGCAAACAGAAAGCCGACACCAGCCCTTTACCCCAAACAAGAGACAGGACTCAGGTTGAGGTAAAACCACAAGAATAACTGTATATTAAAACCAGAAACACATATTTTACCCCCCTCCAGTAGAACAGTCCCCTTCTGAGAAAATTATCATAGATAAGTTAAGATGTTTGACCAGTAGAAACATGACACTTCAACCTGTGAACATTAATCCAATTATCAGCTAGGCACATTGTCTTATCGGTAGTTACAGGAATCCCCCACCCTGCCTCACTTGTCTACATGCTGGGAAACATGCACACAGCAAGTCCTTGTTAGCCTGGGCTTGTCCACTGAGATGCCCAGAAACAGTTCCACAGCCGGCTACATAAAGTACAGTACACTGGTAATTTCTAAGTGTCCCACTGCAAATCCAGCCTGGATCTGGGTTATAAAGTGACACATTCTTGGTGGAAATAACACTTAAAAGTCAATAATATAAAGATAGTGGTGGCCAGGCCGTGATGGCAAAAATATACCCAGAAGGAGTTCAATAACCCCTGTTGGAAAGGGTGCGTCTGTCTGTCCCGCACAATGTTCCCGCACCACTGTTCTGGGTACTGTCCTTACCGCATCTCCCCAGTAGTCACTCCAGCCATTAAGAAGGTCTCCCTTCCGTGCCCTGACCAGGAAAATAGGGTAAAATCCCTGGTCTCTTCCATGGGCCATAATCAGTGGGCAGGAGGTTAGCCCACGGCCCCCTCCAGAGGACCCAGTGACGGTAGGGTCCGTCACACTAGGTTTAGCTTTCAACAAAGAATACCAAGAGAACAACGCAAATTTGATGATAAAAGTAAATTGGAAAGTTGTTTAAAATTGCTGCCCTATCTGAATAATAAAAGTTTAATTCTGACTTTAAGTTTTTCTCTGAAACTCCTGTTAACAAAAGGGTTAAAATCTAAATGCATTCCTGCAAATTTTTATTTTGATCCTTTTAAGCAGTAGCAACAATGTAGGTTTGATACTGAAAACAATGAAAGAAAGTAATTGTCAATGGTAATCAGGTTACTGAACAATTTACTGTCTCATATTGGGATAATTTGTTCCTGCTCCTACTTGGGGATTGCTCGTGCCGCACTGATACATATACAGCATGGTCTGAGCTATTAAAGGTCGTACAGTAAGTGCACATGCGTATGGAATAGATAGCATGGTCTGAGCTATTAGAGGTCGTACAGTAAGTGCACATGCGTATGGAATAGATAGCCTGGTCTGAGCTATTAGAGGTCGTACAGTAAGTGCACATGCGTATGGAATAGATAGCATGGTCTGAGCTATTAGAGGTCGTACAGTAAGTGCACATGCATATGGAATAGATAGCATGGTCTGAGCTATTAGAGGTTGTACAGTAAGTACACATGCGTATGGAATAGATATGTAGTAATTATTCTATAATGTAATTAACAGAGCTCAGCGAAATTTTCACCGTGATAATTAAGGAGGAACCAGAAGATGATGATGATACCGAGTATGGGGACAGTCACCCAGACCTTTCTACAGGTGAGTGACAATACAATTATCTAGAGCGTTGGTTATAACTTGTAAACCTCTTATTAAATATTTATAGTGAAAGTCAACCCTAGCGTTTGTGAAAAGGATTGACTATTGAAACAAATAAAGGGGACTTTCATTCATGAAGTATAAGATACTGGGTATGCAAAAAAGGCACCTGGGTTTTCTGTTTTTATAAAAGAAATTCAAATGCAGATAATCTTTGAATCTTTCCATCTTGGATCACCAAATGAAAGGGAAATTAGGACATTTTTGTTAGGGTGGCTCCCTATAATTGAATCTTATCCATTAACAATTCAGAAGACCATATTATATCCGTTATATGGCATTACTAGGTTATTTCCCAGCAGCTTGGATATCTGGATACAGAGAATTGTAAATACTGCAGCAAGAGGGTAAGGTACCCAGCCTAGTCTGGATGGGCGGGGAGAGGGAGAGAGATTGATTTCCTTTTTTTTTCCCCTTCCCCCCTCCGGTTTTGGTTTTCTATAAAATCATGTTATATCCGGAAAGACTTTTTTGAATGCGATATCATATTGAAAAGATGAAAAGAAGAGAGGGAAAATTAAGTACTTTATGTTAGAACATTTTTTATCATGGAATATTTCATGCTAGAGGTTCTATGTTTTTCTTTGTTAAAAGACGCATGTTCATGGTCTTATGCTTTATATTAGAAAATCATGTGTTATGTTAAAATCATGCATGCCTTTATTATGTTACATTTGGCGAGATGGGTTTTTCTCTGTACTTGATATTTTTTTTTCCGCATGTCTAAAAAGCTTTGGATATACAATAAATAAATAGTTAAAAAAAAAAAAAAAAAGATACTGGGTATGTTCATAATGGGAATGTTCCTTTCAAGATAGGACTGAAGTTTTAAGTAGTCATTTCGACCTCTCAGTGAGAGCATTGATGAAAGTTAGAGTCTGGAGATGCAGGGAAACCATCTAGACTGTCACTAACAGCTCCTGAGCAATCAGTGTTGACGAGTTTCACTGCTTGCTGCTACACACTCAAGTCCATGTCAGAAGCGCTGCTGCAAGACTATAACACTAACAGCCGGACAGATAGGTCAGCATGCTAAGGCACTGTGGCTGAGCTCTGTAGCAACCCAAGGTTTGCAGGTTCGATCCCCGGTGAGGTCCACTCAGCCTTTCATCCTCCCGAGGTTGATAAAATGAGCAGCGCCTTGAGACCCTTATGGGTGATTAGCCGCACTTTACAAGTACCCAATACATACATACACTTGAGAGGCTGTGCCTGTTCCAACAGCATGGATCCTGGAAGGTAAGCACCTTTTTCATAGCAGGGGAAGTCCTGTCCTACACTCCACGTGACCTGGTGCGGTCTTTTAATTTCTTTCATGTAATTGGCAAGAGTCCATGAGCTAGTGACGTATGGGATATTTAATCCTACCAGGAGGGGCAAAGTTTCCCAAACCTCAAAATGCCTATAAATACACCCCTCACCACACCCACAATTCAGTTTTATAAACTTTGCCTCCTATGGAGGTGGTGAAGTAAGTTTGTGCTAAGATTTCTACATTGATATGCGCTTCTCAGCATTTTGAAGCCCGATTCCTCTCAGAGTACAGCGAATGTCAGAGGGATGTGAAGGGAGTATCACCTATTGAATGCAATGGTTTTCCTAACGGGGATCTATTTCATAGGTTCTCTGTTATCGGTCGTAGAGATTCATCTCATCAAGTATGTTTTTATTACTTAAGACACCTCAGCTATGGTTTGGCACTTTATGCATTAATATAAAGTTCTAAATATATGTATTGTACTTATATTTGCCTTGAGTCAGGCTCATTTATTTCCTTTTTGCAGGATTGACCTCGCATTCTATTGGCTGTTCCGATCAGCCAATAGAATGCAAGGTCAATTCTTTTGGCTGATTGGATCAGCCAATCGGATTGAACTTCAATCCGATTGGCTGATGCATTTTTCCTACCTTAATTCCGATTGGCTGATAGAATCCTATCAGCCAATCGGAATTCGAGGGACGCCATCTTGGATGACGTCATTTAAAGGAACCGTCATTCGTCGAGTAGTCGTGCTGGAAGGATGCTCCGCGTCGTATGGCTTCAAGATGGACATTTTATTAGAGTGGCGGCGGGGTCCGGGAGCGGCGGTTTAGGGGTTAATAAGTTTAATGTAGGTGGCGGCAGTGTAGGGGGGCAGATTAGGGGTTAATAAATGTAATGTAGGTGGCGGTGGGCTCCGGGAGCGGCGGTTTAGGGTTTAAACATTTTATTTAGTTGCGGCGGACTCCGGGAGCGGCAGGATAGGGGTTAATAAGTTTATGTAGGTGGCGGCGGTATAGGGGGCGGCAGATTAGGGGTTAATATGTATACTGTAGGTGCGGTGGGGTCCGGGAGCGGCGGTTTAGGGGTTAATAACTTTATTTAGTTGCGGGGGGGCTCCGGGGGCGGTGGTTTATGGGGTATAACAGTATAGGGGTATCAATAAAGCTGGGACAAAGCCGAAGAGCAGCGAGATCGATGACTGATAAATAACACAGTCCGCTGCTCATCGCTCCGTAATTTTTTTGACAGCTTTCTTGATAATTTTTGAGAGCGTATTCAGGTCTGCGGCAGCGATGTTAGACGAACTTAGGCGAGCGTATTGGGGCCAGCGAATGCAGGGAAGTTGACAGGTTGATAAATAGAGGCCATTGAATTATCCTCCTCTGATGAGGATCTATCTGATTCAGAAGATCCTTCCTCAGATATTGACACTGACAAATCTACTTATTTATTTAAAATGGAGTATATTCCTTCTTTGTTAAAAGAAGTGTTAATTACTTTGGATATTGAGGAATCTAGTCCTCTTGACATTAAAACTAGTAAACGTTTAAATTCTGTTTTTAAACCTCCTGTGGTTACTCCAGAGGTTTTTCCTATTCCTGATGCTATTTCTGATATGATTTCTAAGGAATGGAATAAGCCGGGTACTTCTTTTATTCCTTCTTCAAGGTTTAAAAAATTGTATCCTTTGCCAGCAATTTCAATAGAGTTTTGGGAAAAGATCCCCAAAGTTGATGGGGCTATTTCTACTCTTGCTAAACGTACCACTATTCCTATGGAAGATAGTACTTCTTTTAAATATCCTTTAGATAGAAAACTTGAATCTTATCTAAGGAAAGCCTATTTATATTCAGGTCATGTTCTCAGGCCTGCAATTTCTTTGGCTGATGTTGCAGCTGCATCAACGTTTTGGTTGGAGAATTTAGCGCAACAAGAATTTGATTCTGACTTATCTAGCATTGTTCGCTTACTGCAACATGCTAATCATTTTATTTGTGATGCCATTTTTGATATTATCAAAATTGATGTTAGATCCATGTCTTTAGCTATTTTAGCTAGAAGAGCTTTGTGGCTTAAATCTTGGAATGCTGATATGACATCTAAGTCTAGATTGCTATCTTTCTTTCCAAGGTAATAATTTATTTGGTTCTCAGTTGGATTCTATTATTTCAACTGTTACTGGGGGGAAGGGAGTTTTTTTGCCTCAGGATAAAAAACCTAAGGGTAAATCTAAGGCTTCTAACCATTTGTTCCTTTCGTCAAAATAAAGAACAAAAACCTAACCCTTCCCCCAAGGAATCTGTTTCCAATTGGAAGCCTTCCTCAAATTGGAATAAATCTAAGCCATTTAAGAAACCAAAGTCAGCCCCTAAGTCCGCATGAAGGTGTGGCCCTCATTTCAGCCGCACCTTCATGCGGACTTAGGTGTTAGGGGTATCGAGGATGTTAGGGTTATCGAATAGGATTCAGAGTAAGACCTTCTGTGAGAAGATTTTTTCTCTCACGCATCCCAGCAAATCCAGTAAAAGCTCAGGTTTTCCTGAAGTGTGTTTCAGACCTGGAGTTTTCAGGGGTGATCATGCCAGTTCCTTTTCAGGAACAGGGTCTGGGGTTTTATTCAAATCTATTCATTGTCCCAAAGTAAGGAAAATTCATTCAGACCAGTTCTGGATCTGAAAATTTTGAATCGTTATGTAAGAGTACCAACTTTCAAGACGGTGACTATAAGGACTATTCTGCCTTTTGTTCAGCAAGGACATTATATGTCCACAATAGACTTGCAGGATGCATACCTTCATATTCCGATTCATCCAGATCATTATCAGTTCCTGAGATTCTCTTTTCTAGACAAGCATTACCAATTTGTTGCTCTTCCGTTTGGCCTAGCAACAGCTCCAATAATCTTTTTTCAAAGGTTCTCGGTGCCCTGCTCACTGTAACCAGAGAGCAGGGTATTGCAGTGTTTCCTTATTTGGACGATATCTTGGTACTAGCTCAGTCTTTACGTTCTGCAGAATCTCACACTAATCAACTAGTGTTGTTTCTTCGGAAACATGGTTGAAGGATCACTTTACCAAAAAGTTTCTTGATTCCTCAGACAAGGGTCACCTTTTTAGGCTTCCAGATAGAGACAGAGTCATGGACACTGAATGTAACAGACAAGAGACGTTTAAAATTGGTTGCAGCCTGTCGGAACCTTCAGTCTCAGTCATTCCCTTCAGTGGCTATGTGCATGGAAGTTTTAGGTCTCATGACTGCAGCATCGGACGCGATTCCTTTTGCTCGTTTTCACATGAGACCTCTCCAGCTTTTTATGCTGAATCAATGGTGCAGGGATTATATCACAATTAATATCCTTAAATCCCAATGTTCAACACTCTCTGACGTGGTGGTTAAATCACCAGCGTTTAGTTCAAGGGGCTTCTTTTGTTCGGCCAACCTGGACTGTGATCACAACAGATGCAAGTCTTTCAGGTTGGGGAGCTGTTTGGGGATCTCTGACAGCACAAGGGGTTTGGAAATCTCAAGAGGCGAGATTACCAATCAATATTTTAGAACTCTGTGCATTTCTCAGAGCTCTTCAGTTTTGGCCTCTGTTGAAGAGAGAACCGTTCATTTGTTTTCAGACAGACAATATCACATCAGGGTGGGACTCACAGTCCCCAAGCTATGAAAGAAGTATATCGGATACTTGCTTGGGCGGAATCCAGCTCCTGTCTAATTTCTGCGGTGCATATCCCAGGTGTAGACAATTGGGAAGCAGATTATCTCAGCCATCAGACTTTACATCCGGGGGAGTGGTCTCTCCATCCAGATGTGTTTTCTCAGATTGTTCAGATGTGGGGTCTTCCAGAGATAGATCTGATGGCCTCTCATCTAAACAAGAAACTTACCAGATACCTGTCCAGGTCCAGGGATTTTCAGGCGGAAGCAGTGGATGTGTTGACACTTCCTTGGTGTTATCAACTTGCTTATATTTTCCCGCCTCTAGTTATTTTTCCAAGAGTGATCTCCAAAAACATCATGGAACAATCGTTTGTGTTGCTGGTGGCTCCAGCATGGCCTCACAGGTTTTGGTATACGGATCTTGTTCGGATGTCCAGTTGCCAACCTTGGCCACTTCCGTTAAGGCCGGACCTATTGTCTCAAGGTCCGTTTTTCCATCAGGATCTCAAATCATTAAATTTGAAGGTGTGGAAATTGAACGCCTAGTGCTAAGTCATAGAGGTTTCTCTTACTCAGTGATTAATACTATGTTACAAGCTCGTAAATCTGTCTCTAGAAAGATTTATTATCGAGTTTGAAAGACTTACATTTCGTGGTGTTCTTCTCATAAATTCTCTTGGCATTCTTTTAGAATTCCTAGAATTTTACAGTTTCTTCAGGATGGTTTGGATAAGGGTTTTTCTGCAAGTTCCTTGAAGGGACAAATCTCTGCTCTTTCTGTTTTATTTCACAGAAAGATTGCTAAACTTCCTGATATTCACTGTTTTGTACAGGCTTTGGTTCGTATCAAGTCTGTAATTAAATCAATCTCTCCTCCTTGCAGTCTTAATTTGGTTTTGAGGGCTTTACAGGCTCCTCCATTTGAGCCTATGCATTCTTTGGACATTAAACTACTGTCTTGGAAAGTGTTGTTCCTTTTGGCCATCTCTTCTGCTAGAAGAGTTTCTGAGCTATCTGCTCTTTCTTGTGAATCTCCTTTTCTGATTTTTCATCAGGATAAGGCGATTTTGTGGACTTCATTTAAATTTTTACCTAAGGTTGTGAATTCTAACAACATTAGTAGAGAAATTGTTGTCCCTTCCTTGTGTCCTAATCCTAAGAATTCTTTGGAAAGATCCTTACATTCTTTGGATGTGGTGAGAGCTTTGAAATATTATGTTGAAGCTACTAAAGATTTCAAGAAGACTTCTAGTCTATTTGTTATATTTCTTTTATGTAATTGGCAAGAGTCCATGAGCTAGTGACGTATGGGATATACAATCCTACCAGGAGGGGCAAAGTTTCCCAAACCTCAAAATGCGTATAAATACACCCCTCACCACATCCACAATTCAGTTTTACAAACTTTGCCTCCTATGGAGGTGGTGAAGTAAGTTTGTGCTAAGATTTCTACGTTGATTTGCGTTTCTCAGCATTTTGAAGCCTGATTCCTCTCAGAGTACAGCGAATGTCAGAGGGACGTGGAGAGTATCACCTATTGAATGCAATGATTTTCCTAACGGGGGTCTATTTCATAGGTTCTCTGTTATCGGTCGTAGAGATTCATCTCCTACCTCCCTTTTCAGATCGACGATATACTCTCATATACCATTACCTCTACTGATAACTGTTTCAGTACTGGTTTGGCTATCTGCTATATGTGGATGGGTGTTTTTTGGTAAGTATGTTTTTTATTACTTAAGACACCTCAACTATGGTTTGGCACTTTATGCATTAATATAAAGTTCTAAATATATGTATTGTACTTATATTTGCCTTGAGTCAGGTTTGTGTATTTCCTTTTGCAGATTGTCAGTTTCATATTTGGGGAAAGTAATATTAAGAAATATTGTTTCTTACCTGGGGTTTAGTCTTTTTTCAATTGACTACTTTGTTTCAAATTGCGGGCTGGATTAGGCTCACAGGTGCGCCAAATGCTACACTTTTTCTATGTCAGAGGGCTATGTTATTTGCATTTTTTCCCATTCCTGAAACTGTCATATAAGGCAATTGATAATTTTGCTTTATATGTTGTTTTTTATTTTACATTTTGCAAGATGTCTCAATCTGATCCTGCCTCAGAAGTATCTATTGGAACTTTGCTGCCTGACATTGGTTATACCAAAGTGCATTTGCTGTAAAATTGTGGAGATTATATCTCCTAATGTCATTTGTAATAGTTGTCATGATAAACTTTTACATGCAGAGAATGTTTCCATAAGTAATAGTACATTGCCAGTTGTAGTTCCTTCAACCTCTAATGTACATGATATACCTATGAATTTTAAAGAATTTGTTTCTGATTCTATTCTGAAGGCTTTGTCTGCATTTCCGCCTTCTAATAAACATAAAAGGTCTCTTAAAACTTCTCATAAAGTTGATGAAATTTCAAATGACCAACAACATAATCAATTATCCACTTCTGATGAGGATCTTTCTGATTCAGAAGATCCTCCCTCCGATATTGACACTGACAAATCTTCTTATTTATTTAAAATGGAATATATGCGTTCTTTATTAAAAGAAGTGTTAATTACTTTGGATATTGAGGAAACTAGTCCTCTTGATATTAAAACCAGTTAACGTTTAAATTCTGTTTTTAAACCTCCTGTGGTTACTCCAGAGGTTTTTCCTATTCCTGATGCTATTTCTGATATGATTTCTAAGGAATGGAATAAGCCGGGTACTCCTTTTAATCCTTCTGCAAGGTTTAAAAAATTGTATCCTTTTACCAACAGTTTCAATAGAGTTTTGGGAAAAGATCCCCAAAGTTGATGGGGCTATTTCTACTCTTGCCAAACAAACTACTATTCCTATGGAAGATAGTACTTCCTTTAAAGATCCTTTAGATAGGAAGCTTGAATCTTTTCTAAGGAAAACCTATTTATATTCAGGTCATCTCCTTAGGCCTGCAATTACTTTGGCTGATGTTGCAGCTACTTAAACTTTTTGGTTGGAGAATTTAACGCAACAAGATTTGGATTCTGACTTATATAGCATTGTTCGTTTACTGCAACATGCTAATCATTTTATTTGTGATGCTATTTTTGATATTATCAAAATTGATCTTAGATCCATGTCTAGCTATTTTAGCTAGAAGAGCTTTGTGGCTTGAATCTTGGAATGCTGATATGACTTCTAAGTCTAGATTTCTATCTCTCTCTTTCCAAGGTAATTATTTATTTGGTTCTCAGTTGGATTCTATTATTTCAACTGTTACTGGGGGGAAGGGAGTTTTTTTGCCCCAGGATAAAAAGCCTAAGGGTAAATCTAAAGCTTCTAATCGTTTTCATTCCTTTCTTCAAAATAAGGAACAAAAACCTAATCCTTCCCCCAAGGAATCTGTTTCCAATTAGAAGCCTTCCTCAAATTGGAATAAATCCAAGCCTTTTAAGAAACCAAAGTCAGCCCCTAAGTCCGCATGAAGGTGCGGCCCTCATTCCAGCTCAGCTGGTAGGGGGCAGATTAAGGTTTTTCAAGGATGTTTGGGCAAATTCTGTCCAAAATCATTGGATTCAGAGCATTATCTCTCAGGGGTACCGAATAGGATTCATAGTAAGACCTCCTGTGAGAAGATTTTTTTTCTCTCACGCATCCCAGTAAATCCAGTAAAAGCTCAGGCTTTCCTGAAGTGTGTTTCAGACCTGGAGGTTTCAGGGGTAATTATGTCAGTTCCTTCTCAGGAACAAGGTCTGGGGTTTTATTCAAATCTATTAATTGTTCCAAAGAAAGAAAATTCATTCAGACCAGTTCTGGATCTGAAAGTTTTGAATCGTTATGTAAGAGTACCAACTTTCAAGATGGTGACTATAAGGACTATTCTGCCTTTTTGTTCAGCAAGGACATTATATGTCCACAATAGACTTGCAGGATGCTTACCTTCATATTCCGATTCATCCAGAACATTACCAGTTCCTGAGATTCTCTTTTCTAGACAAGCATTACCAATTTGTTGCTCTTCCATTTGGCCTAGCAACAGCTCCAAGAATCTTTTCAAAGGTTCTAGGTGCCCTACTCTCTGTAATCAGAGAACAAGGTATTGCAGTGTTTCCTTATTTGGACGATATCTTGGTACTAGCTCAGTCTTTACGTTCTGCAGAATCTCACACGAATCAACTAGTGTTGTTTCTTCAAAAACATGGTTGGAGGATCAATTTACCAAAAAGTTTCTTGATTCCTCAGACAAGGGTCACCTTTTTAGGTTTCCAGATAGATTCAGTGTCCATGACTCTGTCTCTAACAGACAAGAGACGTTTGAAATTGGTTGCAGCATGTCGGCACCTTCAGTCTCAGTCATTCCCTTTAGTGGCTATGTGTATGGAAGTTTTAGGCCTCATGACTGCAGCATCGGACTCGATTCCTTTTTGCTCGTTTTCACATGAGACCTCTCCAGTTTTGTATGCTGAATCAATGGTGTCGGGATTATACAAAGATATCACAATTAATATCCTTAAATCCCAATGTTCGACACTCTCTGACGTGGTGGTTAAATCACCAGCGTTTAGTTCAAGGGGCCTCTTTTGTTCGGCCAACCTGGACTGTGATCATAACAGATGCGAGTTTTTCAGGTTGGGGAGCTGTCTGGGGATCTCTGACAGCACAAGGGATCTCAAGAGGCGAGATTACCAATCAATATTTTAGAACTCCGTGCAATTCTCAGAGCTCTTCAGTTTTGGCCTCAGACAGACAATATCACGACGGTGGCATATGTCAGTCTTCATGGTGGGACTCGCAGTCCCCAAGCTATGAAAGAAGTATCTCGGATACTTGTTTGGGCGGAATCCAGCTCCTGTCTAATCTCTGCGGTTCATATTCCAGGTGTAGACAATTGGGAGGCGGATTATCTCAGCCGTCAGACTTTACATCCGGGGGAGTGCTCTCTCCATCCAGATGTTTTTTCTCAGATTGTCCAGATGTGGGGTCTTCCAGAAATAGATCTGATGGCCTCTCATCTAAACAAGAAACTTTCCAGATATCTGTCCAGGGATTTTCAGGCGGAAGCAGTAGATGCGTTGACACTTCCATGGTGTTATCAGCCTGCTTACATATTTCCGCCTCTAGTTCTTCTTCCAAGAGTGATTTCTAAAATCATCATGGAATAATCATTTGTGTTGCTGGTAGCTCCAGCATGGCCGCACAGGTTTGGGTATGCGGACCTTGTTCGGATGTCCAGTTGCCAAGCTTGGCCACTTCCGTTAAGACCGGACCTTCTGTCTGAAGGTCCGTTCTTCCATCAGGATCTCAAATCATTAAATTTGAAGGTGTGGAAATTGAACACTTAGTGCTAAGTCATAGTGGTTTCTCTGACTCAGTAATTAGTACTATGTTACAAGCTTGTAAATCTGTCTCTAGAAAGATTTATTATCGAGTTTGGAAGACTTACATTTCCTGGTGTTCTTCTCATAAATTTTCTTGGCATTCTTTTAGAATTCCTAGTATTTTACAGTTTCTTCAGGATGGTTTGGATAAAGGTTTGTCTGCAAGTACCTTGAAAGGTCAAATCTCTACTCTCTCTGTTTTATTTCACAGAAAGATTGCTAAACTTACTGATATTCACTGTTTTATACAGGCTTTAGTCCGTATCAAGCCTGTCATTAAATCAATTTCTCCACCTTGGAGTCTTAATTTGGTTTTGAGGGCGTTACAGGCTCCTTCATTTGAGCCTATGCATTCCTTGGACATTAAACTACTTTCTTGGAAAGTGTTCCTTTTGACTATTTCTTCTGCTAGAAGAGTTTCTGAGCTATCTGCTCTTTCTTGCGAATCTCCTTTTCTGATTTTTCATCAGGATAAGGCAGTTTTGCGGACTTCATTTATATTTTTGCGGACTTCTTTTTTCCCCCTTGTCTACTTTAAAAAAAATTCTTCCTGGTCCCTGACTCTCAATTAGATTTGTGGGGCTCCATCCCTAAGGTGGATGGTGCTATTTCTATGCTGGCTAAAGGTACTACTATCCCTCTGGAGGATAGTTCTTCTTTTAGAGAGCCTATGGATATGAAAGTGGAAACCTTTCTGAGGAAAATGTTTTAACATACAGGGGGCGCGATCAAATATACGGTGCAGGTTTCGGCGCAAGCATGGAAACCTGCTTCGCCCGTAATTTCACCTCGCACATCGGGGTATTACATATAGGGCGCAGGCATTTCCTAAGTGCCGTAAGTCTGATAAACTAGCGATGTCCAGAAATAAGCGTGAATACAAGTTTCTGGAGTCGCCAGTGACTTACGGCACTTTAGAAACTGCCGGCGCATAAGAAAAGTAACTAAAATTTTAAATCTCCCGTAACTGTCTAACACGCCTCCCCAAAATAAGCCCGACATGTATAACCCTAATATCTGCAATCCCCCCTCTCACTCTTAATAATAAATGTATTAACCCCTAGACCGACAACGCAATATGCCTATTTAAACTATTAACCCCTATATCCGCCATCAAACCCACACCGCAAGTAATAACTAAATTATTAACCCCTAAACCGCCATAGCCCACATAGCCTATTAAATGTATTAACCCCTAATCTGCCGCCGCCGCCACTATAATAAAGTTATTAACCCCTAAACCTAAGTCTAACCCTAACACCCCCTTAACTTAAATATTATTTAAATAAATCTAAATAAATTTACTATTATTAACTCAATTATTCCTATTTAAAACTAAATACTTACCTATAAAATAAACCCTAAGATAGCTACAATATAATTAATAATTACATTGTAGCTATTTTAGGATTTATTTTTATTTTACAGGCAGCTTTGTATTTATTTTAACTAGGTACAATAGTTATTAACTATTTAATAACTACCTGGCTAAAATAAATACAAAATTACCTGTAAAATAAATACTAACCTAAGTTACAATTACACCTAACACTACACTATCATTAAATTAATTATATACAATTACCTACAATTAACTAAAGTACAAAAAAAAAAAACACTAAATTACAGAAAATAAAAAATAAATTACAAGAATTTTAAACTAATTACACCTAATCTAAGCCCCCTAATAAAATAAAAAATCCCCCAAAAATAATAAAATTCCCTACCCTATAGTAAATTACAAATAGCCCTTAAAAGGGCTTTTTGCGGGGCATTGCCCCAAAGTAATCAGCTCTTTTACCTGTAAAAAAAGAAATACAACCCCCCCAACATTAAAACCCACCTCCCACACACCCATACTCTAAAACCCACCCAAACCCCCCTTAAAAAACCTAACACTAACCCCTTGAGGATCACCCTACCTTGAGCCGTTTTCACCCAGCCGGGCCGAAGTCTTCATCCAATCCGGGCGATGTGGTCCTCCAGACGGGCAGAAGTCTTCATCCAAGGGGCATCTTCTATATTCATCCATCCGACGAGGAGCGGCACCATCTTGAAGACATCCGACGCGGAGCATCCTTTCTGCACGACGACTACCCGACGAATGGCTGGTCCTTTTAAATGACGTCATCCAAGATGGCGTCCCTCGAATTCCGATTGGCGGATATGGTTCAATCCGATTGGCTGATCCAATCAGCCAATCGGATTGACCTCGCATTCTATTGGCTGATCGGATTTTTCCTACCTTAATTCCGATTGGCTGATAGAATCCTATCAGCCAATCGGAATTCGAGGGACGCCATCTTGGATGACGTCATTTAAAGGACCAGCCATTCGTCGGGTAGTCGTCATGCAGGAAGGATGCTCCGCATCGGATGTCTTCAAGATGGAGCCGCTCCTCGTCGGATGGATGAAGATAGAAGATGCCGCTTGGATGAAGACTTCTGCCCGTCTGGAGGACCTCTTCTGGCCGGATTGGATGAAGACTTCGGACCGTCTGGAGGACCACATCGCCCAGATTGGATGAAGACTTTGGCCCGGCTGGGTGAAGACGGCTCAAGGTAGGGTGATCTTCAGGGGGTTAGTGTTAGTTTTTTTTAAGGGGGGTTTGGGTGGGTTTTAGAGTAGGGGTGTGTGGGTGGTGGGTTTTAATGTTAGGGGGGTTGTATTTCTTTTTTTACAGGTAAAAGCTGATTACTTTGGGGCAATGCCCCGCAAAAAGCCCTTTTAAGGGCTATTTGTAATTTACTATAGGGTAGGGAATTTTATTATTTCGGGGGGATGTTTTATTTTATTAGGGGGCTTACATTAGGTGTAATTAGTTTAAAATTCTTGTAATTTATTTTTTATTTTCTGTAATTTAGTGTTTGTTTGTTTTTGTACTTTAGTTAATTTTAGTTAATTGTAGGTAATTGTATTTAATTAATTTGATTTATTTAATGATAGCGTAGTGTTAGGTGTAATTGTAACTTAGGTTAGGATTTATTTTACAGGTAATTTTTGTTTTTATTTTAGCTAGGTAGTTATTAAATAGTTAATAACTATTTAATAACTATTGTACCTAGTTAAAATAAATACAAAGTTGCCTGTAAAATAAAAATAAATCCTAAAATAGCTACAATGTAATTATTAATTATATTGTAGCTATCTTAGGGTTTATTTTATAGGTAAGTATTTAGTTTTAAATAGGAATAATTGAGTTAATAATAGTAAATTTATTTAGCTTTATTTAAATAATATTTGTTAGGCGGTGTTAGGGTTAGACTTAGGTTTAGGGGTTAATAACTTTATTATAGTGGCAGCGACGTTGGCGGCGGCAGATTAGGGGTTAATACATTTAATAAGCTATGTGGGCTATGGCGGTTTAGGGGTTAATACACTTTATTAGTTATTGCGGTGGGGGATTGCGGTTGACAGGTAGATAGACATTGGGCATGCGTTAGGTGTTAAGTTTTTTTTGCAGGCATTTTCGGGAGTTACGGTGCTCCCATACTCAGCGCAAGGCTTGCTATGGCTGCTTTTTATGGCGAGGTAAAGATGGAGTAAGATTTCTCCATTTTCGCCACGTAAGTCTTTGCGCTGAATATTGGATACCGATTTACGACGCGGTCCCATGTTAGCTTATGGGAGGAAAAATAGCGGGCGACAGGTAAAATATACGTGCCGCATTTATATGCGGCGCTGTATATAGGATACCAAAATCGCGCAAAAACCGGCATCGCCGGCTTTTGCGGGCGACGCTGCATATGTAATGGAGGCCAGGGTTTTTATTTCAACCAGCGGCAGCTGGAGTCGCGGTTGCTGGAGCAGCTACCTACTGGTGCAACACTCTGTCGGAGCTCATTGAGGTGGAGACTTTCCTCGAGGATATTCAGGAGAGAATGAACGCTCTAAGAATTGCTTACTCCTTCATCTGTGATGCGAATATGCAGATTATTCTCATAAATGCAAAGGCTTCTGGCTTTGCGGTTCTAGCCCGCCGGGCTCTCTGGTTGAAGTCTTGGTCTGCGGATATGACTTCTAAATCCAGACTCCTTTCTCTTCCTTTCAAGGGGAAGATTTTATTCTGTCCAGGGCTGGACTCCATTATTACGGTTACTGGAGGGAAAGGTGCCTTCGTACCGCAGGATAAGAAAAATAGGCTTACGGGACAGCAATTGTCTAATTTTCGTTCTGACAAATCAAAAGGACAGCAACCCTCATCCAAGTCTGAGCAGCCCAAGAGTACTTGGAAACTGGCTCAGTCCTGGAATAAATCCAAACAGACTAAGAAACCCGCTGAGAACAAATTGGCATGAAGGGGCGGCCCATGATCCGGGATCGGATCGAGTAGGGAGCAGACTGTCTCTTGTTTCAGACGCTTGGTTCCAGGATGTACAGGATCCTTGGGTCCTGGAAGTTGTATCTCAAGGATACAGGATAGGATTCAAGTCTCATCCGCCCAGGGGCAGATTCCTATTCTCTAGTCTGTCCACAAGACCAGAAAAGTTGCATACAGGACCTCTCCTCTCTAGGGGTAATTGTCCCTGTACCTACAGCAGAAAGAGGCTTGGGGTTTTATTCAAACCTTTTTCGTGGTTCCAAAGGAGGAGGGCACTTTTCATCCAATTCTGGACCTAAAGTGCCTAAACAAGTTTCTGAGTGTTCCCTTTTTCAAGATGGAGACAATACGGTCAATTCTTCCTCTGGTTCAGGAAGGACAGTTTATGACCACAATAGACCTGAAGGATGCATACCTTCACGTCCGATACACAGGGGACATTTTCCATTCCTGATGTTTTCCTTTCTGGCTCAGCACTTCCAGTTCATACCTCTTCCGTTTTGGTTTAGCTACTTCTCCAAGGATATTTTGAAGGTTCTGGGGGCTCTTCTGGTTTCCCAGATGTGGACTCCTTGTTCAGTGTGCTTAGAGGAATATGGCTACACCTCACTGACAAGGCCCAATGAAGGCCAAAACAATCGTCTGGGGTTGCTGTGTTCCTTGTTCAGAGAGGAAGTGCCTGGTATTTTGGCGCTGGACTGACCGTAATAGGCGGGATCAGACTGATATATATATATATATACTCTAAAAAGCATTACTGGGCTAAAAAGCTACACCCAGGTGGTAAATCGCTATAGAACAGACTAACAATGGTATTGAGCCAGTTGTTTGTTCCTGTGAGTGCACTTCTCTCTGTAAATATAACCTCGGTTGCCTACATCAACCATCATGGGGGAACGAGAAGTTCCTTGGTGATGAGAAAAGTATCTTGGATACTAGAGTGGGCGGAGACTCACAGATGTACACTGTCAGTGATCCACATTCCGGTTATGGACAACTCGGAAGCAGACCTTCTCAGCAGGCAATCCTTTCACCCAGGGGAATGGTCTCTCCACCCCTAGGTGTTTGCAGAGAGATGCAGCAAATGGGCGAAGCCGGAGATAGATCTCATGGGATCCCGTCTCAATACCTAGCTACCCAGGTATGGGTCGAGGGATCCTCAGGCGGAATTGATAGATGCCCTATCAGTACCATGGAGGTTCAGACTCGTATATCTTTTTCCTCCATTACCGCTTCTCCCTCGTGTGGTGGCTCGCATCAAGCAGGAGCGGGCATCAGTGATTCTGATTGCTCCATTGTGGCTACAAAGGACGTGGTTTGCGGATCTGGTGGGGATGTCCTCATCTCCTCAGTGGTTACCTTGTTGCAGAGATCTGATACAGGGTCCCTTCGTTCATCAATATCTAGATTCTCCGAGGCTGACTGCATGGAGATTGAACGCTTAGTCCTAGCCAACAGAGTGTTCTCTGAGTGTTATCAACACTCTGGTTCAAGCTCGTTGGCCAATTACTCGTCGTAGCTACCATAAAGTGTGGAGGACTTGTACTGGTGTAAAGAGCGTGGCTTTTCCTGGCATAAGGTTAAGGTTGCCAGAATTTTATCTTTTCTCCAGGATGGACTGGAGAAAAGTCTATCTGCTAGTTCCCTGAAGGGACAGATATTGGCCCTGTTGGTGTTACTGCTCAAGAGATTGGCTGAGCTTCCGGATGTGCAGTCCTTTGTTAAGGCTCTGACTAGAATCAGACCTGTGTTTAGATCTGGGGCTCCGCCTTGGAGCCTCAATCTTGTTCTTAGTGTTTTGCAGCAGGCTCCGTTTGAGCCTATGCATACTGTTGACATTAAATTGTTATCTTGGAAGGTTCTTTTTTTATTGGCTATTGCCTCTGTGCGCAGAGTTTCTGAGATTTCTGCTTTGCAGTGTGATCCCCCTTATCTGGCTTTTCATGCTAATAAGGCGGTTTTACACACTAAATTATGGTTCCTCCTTAAGGTGGTGTCGAATCGTAACATTAATCAAGAAATTGTTGTTCCTTCCTTGTGTCCTAATCCTCCTTCATGGAAGGAATGCTTGCTTCACAACCTAGATGTGGTTCGTGCCTTAAAGTTCTATCTTCAGGCTACTAAGGAATTCAGACAATCTTCCTCTTTGTTTGTCATCTATACAGGGAAGCGTAAGGGGCAGAAGGCTACTACGACTTCCCTATTTTTCTGATTAAGGAGTGTCATCCGCTTAGCTTATGAGACAGTGTGATGATAGCCTCCTGAGAGGATAGCGGCTTATTCCACTAGAGCAGTGGCTTCCTCTTGGGCCTTTTAAGAACGAGGCCTCTATGGATCAGATTTGTAAGGCGGCTACCTGGTCCTCCTTACATACCTTTTCTAAATTTTACAAGTTTGATGTTTTTGCTTCGACTAAAGCAGCTTTCGGGAGACAAGTTTTGCAGGCTGTGGTGCCCTCAGAATAGGGGTCCGCCTCTTACTTCTGTTCCTCCCGTTATTCATTCAGTGGCCTCTGGAGCTTGGGTATTGGTTCCCAACAGTAAGGAATGAAGTTGTGGACTCTCTGCCTTATGGAAGGAAAACATAATTTACCAGATAAATTCCTTTCCTTCCTGGCAGGGAGAGTCCACGACCCCGCCCGTAATTTATTTTTTGATGGGCGGCTCCCTTTTTATATTATTTCTTCTGGCACCTTTTATACCCTAATGTTTCTCCTGTTTTTCCTTGTTCCCTCGGTAGAATGACTGGGGATAGGGGAAGTGGGAGGGATATGTAAGCCTTTGGCTTGGGTGTCTTTGCTTCCTCCTGGTGGCCAGGTGTTTTATTTTCCAACAGTAAGGAATAAAGGCGTGGACTCTCCCTGCCAGTAAGGAAAGGAATTTATCTGGTAAGTATAAATTTATGTTTTTGTTCTAAAACTATAAAAACACTTTTACTGAAGAACCATAAAAAATGCTAAAAAAAAAAACACAAATGAAGCGTCAGCGAGACGACAGATTCTGGCCAGTTTACTACGTTTGTGCTTTTTTAGCTACAAGTATTTGTATTATGTCCATTTTGTATTTTCTTCTTGGGCTCCGGATGTCTGTATAATAGGTGGTGTTGTAGACCTGTAGTTCCCGGAGGACAGTATTAAGTTAATTTGGTGTTTATTAGAATCTACTTTCCTATTCTCTCAGTTTCCCTACATACCAGTTGCCTCAGCGTTCCTTATTCTAGAAGAACCATCTTATTAATCATTAATAATGGCAATATGAAACAGGTAATCTGGAAATACATTTAGATCAATAACTTGATTGGACGTGTCTATCATCTTTTGTTTTTTGATAAGGGCAACATTAAATTATCTAGTAACATAGTAGATTAGGTTTAAAAAAAAAAAAAAAAAAAAAGTCCTTCGAGTTCAACCTATAAATACCCACTAGATTATTTTTTTTATGTAAGCGAGGCCAACGCAACAAAAGAAAGCTTAGGGCCCAAATAAAAACAACTCACTTGCAAGGAAAAAATTTACAGAGGAAGCTTTTTATCATTATATTTTAGTGTAGGCGTGTCTCCTCGCCCAGAACATGCATAGCGAGATAAAAATTTGCCTTGATAAAAATGACTTTTAGGGACTTCACAATACTGACCTCTAAAATATTCTCACTAAAGAGGAGAGCGTTAGATCATTGCACCATTAGTAACAATGGTAAACGGAAGAAATTCACTGCATATGAGTAGAGCCCTGACGTGTTTCACGCTAGATACTCCAGGTTTGTTCTACTGTTTAGATACACATCCTACGTTTGAACTAGTTAGTAGGTGTGATAATTGAGGTTTTCCAGGTCCCTACTACTTGCAAACCATTGGACAACTATACATTTTAAAAGGAAAATATTAGCCGTTTCCTCCTAGTAATTAGAAAAGAGAGAAATGGAGAAAATATCTGTAAGCGTACATGTTATAATAGTTTATCATGTAAATCCTGCCCCCATCTGTTTTATACATTTATATTATTGTGTAGTTCCTTATAGCAACGTCTTAAGATTACCTTTTCTATAAAGACTTTATCGTTAATGTTATTGGTAGAATTATCATTTAATATTGGTTTTCCAACAGATGAAAAGCTGGGTATGAATAATGACTCCAACACCTTTTTTTCAGAGGGCACAATGGCCGGACATCAGTCTCAAAGAGTTAAAAACAACATTGAATTAATTGTGCCTAAGCCATCAACACCGTGTGTGAAAGGAAATCTCGCTCCTGCTCCTGTAACTTACGCAGTAAATTCGGGATTTGGCAGCAATAATAATGTACAGTTCACAACGGGCATCATTAAAATGGATGACTCCCTCAGCACTGCGAAGCAGGGCAGCCACATAGCGATCTGTGTAGATCATAATACGGCACCGTTAAGAGGGATGCTGTGCACGTGTAATAAAATTAGGAAACAGATTGTGGTAAATAAGCCACATTCTTGCCATATTTGTGGAAAATGCTACTACAGGAAGTCCCATCTGACCGTGCACATAAGAAGCCATACCGGAGAGAGGCCTTACGTGTGCCAGGAATGTGGCAAAGGCTTTTATCAGTCATCAGCTTTAATTAAACACCAAATGAGTCACACAGGAGAAAAACCATATATTTGCTCTGAATGCGGCAAAGGTTTTGCCACCAATTGGCACATGGTTAAACATTATAAATCTCACACAAGAGAAAAGCCGTATGTTTGCAATGAATGTGGGAAAAGCTTCACTCAAAGGACCAATCTAAACTTGCACCAGAAAACTCATATTAAAGAGTAGGCATGAGATTTTCTTGGACTTGCTGCAACTGTCTGTGGACATTATGCAGAAGAGATTAGGAGAGAGCTTCTATTAAGACATATCTGGTTCTACATCAGAAAACAAACTTAGAGGTCCTGATTGATTTCTCTGTATACGAGATGCTTACTACACTCCAGAAAGTTTGTCTTATAGTATACAACCACACGTTTTTGCCTCAACTTACAAAGGTTTCTTATAAAACAATAAAAATGTGTATACATCATAAAATGCTCACATTACAGAAGCCATTCCTTTTTTTTCCCCTAAAATGTAGGGCTCTCACTAGTGAGCTCAAATGGAGAAGAACTCACACATCTTGCTTGTGTGTGTGGCAATTACATCAAAGTCTGGTTTCAGATAATAAAAACTCTTATAGAAGGGTCCATGTTTTCCTGTAATGTATATTCAGACGTGGTCTTCGCCAAACAGGGGCATGGTCTACATGTATTTATATAGTAAATAATGTTATATTAGACATGTGCATTCAGAGTTTTCTGGAGGAATCAAATGCAGAAGATGCTGGCCCTAGTAGCATTAAGTTATTTTCTGCGCAAATCCAGATCTCAGTGCGTTGCACTTTCACAAGAAGACCGCCGGCTCCGAAAATGCTGGTGGCTGTCATCCGGTATTTGTTTCCTCTCAGAAAGTTCCAATACAAATGTCTAGTTCATATCCTTTCATCTGATTGCGCTTTAGCTAATGTGTGTAGGTACACGCTTGCTGTTTCTATAGTTATGAAGCTTTAATGAACTGATAAATATCTGTATTTTATGTGAAATTGAGAATATTTTTATCTTTTTTTATTATTTTTAGCACATACTAGGTAGGGGATTATCATAACTTGGATTTAAAAGATTATGGATATGTTTTGTTTTCTACACTTTAGAAAACTTAGATTTATGTCCATGAAATGAGTACAGAAAACTTGCGGAATGCAGATAAATTGGTTTAATGGCAAGTTTTGGACACCATTATTGTACATATTGTGTATTAAACAAGCTTTCAGCAGGGAAAAATATTAGATAATTTATAAACGGAAAATGTGTAATGATTTCCAGTGATATACGCTAAAGACCCTAGCTATCCGGGCACCATTTTGCTACACAAGAACATGGAGGAAGTAATTGTTATTGGTTTGTTGTAGCTGAAAGACAATTTTAAAAAAATCATGTAAATAAAAATATGAATAACTATAAGTTTTGTTAAATTGCTACTACACATTGGTTACTCCTCTGGACTTGTTGATGTGCTGCCAGTACTCTGGTATCGTGAAGATGTTTGATTCTAGAATTAGTGGCAGTCGCTGTACGATATATAAAGACCTCACGTGATTCCTGCTCAACCTATTACAGGACCCCCCTGAGCTTACCTTAAGCCAGTTTTCTGTGTAACCAGAGGCATTTCTAGATTAAAAAAAATCTGGGACTGTGACCCAAGACAAAACTCAAAGACTTGGTTATTTCCTAGTCATTGTCCCTTCTATGTATACATATAATGTAATGCCATATCTAGGCAGCATACAAGATGTTATCCCATGTACAGACAATAGTTACACCAACTCAAGCAGTAATAACCAGCCATAAGCAATGGTCCAAAGGGGATACTCCTTATCCATGGACATAAAATTATTATAAAACTAGACCAATATAGTTTATACACTAGTAAAGTCTCCAAAAACATTTAACGCTCTTCTAGAGAAGATTAAAACAGACACCGTACTTAATGTTTTACTTCCCATGTGAAAGCCAATAAGCATAAGTGAGAAGTACCTGTCAGCCAATGAGTTCCAGTGGAAAGTAGTGCCTATTGGTCAGCAAGCATTAGCAGAAGTCAACAAGCATTGGCCAATGGGCATTTACATGAGGTACCTATCAGCCAATGTACTCTAGTAGGAGGCACCTGTCAGCTAATGAATATTAGAAGGCGGTACCTGCCTATCAGCCAATAAGCATTTGCAGGTGATACCTACCAGCCAATAAGCATTTGCAGGTGATACCTACCAGCCAATAAGCATTTGCAGGTGATACCTATCGGCCAATAAGCATTTGCAGGTGATACCTACCAGCCAATAAGCATTAGCAGGTGATACCTATCAGCCAATAAGCATTTGCAGGCGATACCTATCAGCCAATAAGCATTAGTAGAAAGTAACTGCCGACCATGAGCATTAGTAGGCGGTACACAACTGATATTTAACTTTTTTACATCTTTTTTTTTACTATTGCATCCCTTTAATTCTTTGAAGAGCATATAGCAAAGCTCCCAATATATACAAGTAATATAGGGGCACTTACAATTTAAATAATTTTATTCTTTATATTTGATATAACATATTGTGATCTAGTGTAGTATCAAGGTGATTTTGTATGTGTTTCATGCAAATATGAACTAAAAAATATCCTTTACCTGTACATAAAAATGTATTGTTTGGTGTAATGTGTAATAACTGTATTTGAAAGATATTTTCATCTGCTAATAAAGATTAGAAAACGGTTTTGGTGCATTGATTGCTTCTTTTAGAACTGATGGTCAAGCAGCTATCGGCTTCTGTTTTATAGACCAGCACATTATGTACTGGAGTCAAGCTATCAGACAGTTGAAAAATTCAAGTCAAGCTATCAGACACTGTTTTGGAGCTATCAGACAGGTTTAAAACAGTAGTCAAGCTATCAGACACTTATTTGTTAGCACTTTCTTAAGACTTTTAAAGGCTGTACCATACATATATGCTAATAAGAAATGTTTTAATGAATACAAAAAGCATTTTTTTTATAAATGTCACTCAAATTAAAAAAAATAGTCATTTTCCAGCATTTCTTTAAGCGTTAAAAACAAAATTCCCCATTGTGCCACTAAATATTCACCAGAACTATCTCACACAATGACCCCTCTACAATATTACAAATTATGGGGACTTTTTACTGTGGAATTTTAAAATTATTGTGCCCCAAATATCCCTCAAATTGAAAAAAATAGGCACATTCAAACGATTTCACTAACGCTGGTTTTTACCGCCCTCTGGTATTTGGAGTCAGTCATTAAAGGGTCTAACGCTCACTTTTCAGCCGCGACTTTTCCATACCACAGATCCCCTTACGTCAATTGCGTATCCTATCTTTTCAATGGGATCTTTCTAACTCCGGTATTTAGAGTCGTGGCTGAAGTGAGCGTTAGAAATCTAACGACAAAACTCCAGCCGCAGAAAAAAGTCAGTAGTTAAGAGCTTTCTGGGCTAACGCCGGTTTATAAAGCTCTTAACTACTGTGCTCTAAAGTACACTAACACCCATAAACAACCTATGTACCCCTAAACCGAGGTCCCCCACATCGCCGCCACTGCTCTAAAGTACACTAACACCCATAAACAACCTATGTACCCCTAAACCGAGGTCCCCCACATCGCCGCCACTCGATTACATTTTTTTAACCCTAATCTGCCGACCGCCACCTACGTTATACTTATGTACCCCTAATCTGCTGCCCCTAACACCGCCGACCCCTATATTATATTTATTAACCCCTAACCTGCCCCCCACAACGTCGCCTCCACCTGCCTACACTTATTAACACCTAATCTGCCGAGCGGACCGCACCGCTACTATAATAAAGTTATTAACCCCTAATCCGCCTCACTCCCGCCTCAATAACCCTATAATAAATAGTATTAACCCCTAATCTGCCCTCCCTAACATCGCCGACACCTAACTTCAATTATTAACCCCTAATCTGCCGACCGAATCTCGCCGCTACTGTAATAAATGGATTAACCCCTAGAGCTAAGTCTAACCCTAACACCCCCCTAAGTTAAATATAATTTAAATCTAACGAAATAAATTAACTCTTATTAAATAAATTATTCCTATTTAAAGCTAAATACTTACCTGTAAAATAAACCCTAATATAGCTAGCTACCTACAATAATTAACCCCTAATCTGCCGCTCCGTAAACCGCCGCTACCTACATTATCCCTATGTACCCCTAATCTGCTGCCCCTAACACCGCCGACCCCTATATTATATTTATTAACCCCTAATCTGCCCCCCTCAACGTCGCCTCCACCTGCCTACACTTATTAACCCCTAATCTGCCGAGCGGACCGCACCTCTACTATAATAAAGTTATTAACCCCTAATCCGCCTCACTCCCGCCTCAATAACCCTATAATAAATAGTATTAACCCCTAATCTGCCCTCCCTAACATCGCCGACACCTAACTTCAATTATTCACCCCTAATCTGCCGACCGAATCTCGCCGCTACTGTAATAAATGGATTAACCCCTAGAGCTAAGTCTAACCCTAACACCCCCCTAAGTTAAATATAATTTAAATATAACTAAATAAATTAACTCTTATTAAATAAATTATTCCTATTTAAAGCTAAATACTTACCTGTAAAATAAACCCTAATATAGCTACAATATAAATTATAATTATATTATAGCTATTTTAGGATTTATATTTATTTTACAGGTAACTTTGTATTTATTTTAACCAGGTACAATAGCTATTAAATAGTTAAGAACTATTTAATAGCTAAAATAGTTAAAATAATTACAAAATTACCTGTAAAATAAATCCTAACCTAAGTTACAATTAAACCTAACACTACACTATCAATAAATACATTAAATAAAATACCTACAATTACCTACAATTAAACCTAACACTACACTATCAATACATTAATTAAATACAATACCTACAAATAACTACAATTAAATAAACTAACTAAAGTACAAAAAATAAAAAAGAACTAAGTTACAAAAAATAATAAAATATTTACAAACATTAGAAAAATATTACAACAATTTTAAACTAATTACACCTACTCTAAGCCCCCTAATAAAATTACAAAGCCCCCCAAAATAAAAAAATGCCCTACCCTATTCTAAATTAAAAAGTTAAAGCTCTTTTACCTTACCAGCCCTGAACAGGGCCCTTTGCGGGGCATGCCCCAAGAAATTCAGCTCTTTTGCCTGTAAAAAACACATACAATACCCCCCCCCAACATTACAACCCACCACCCACATACCCCTAATCTAACCCAAACCCCCCTTAAATAAACCTAACACTAAGCCCCTGAAGATCTTCCTACCTTATCTTCACCTCACCGGGTATCACCGATCGGTCCTGGCTCCAAAATCTTCATCCAACCCAAGCGGGGGCTGGCGATCCATAATCCTGCGGCTGAAGAGGTCCAGAAGAGGCTCCAAAGTCTTCATCCTATCCGGGAAGAAGAGGCGATCCAGACCGGCAACCATCTTGATCCAAGCGGCATCTTCTATCTTCATCCGATGAGGAACGGCTCCATCGTGAAGACCTCCAGCGCGGATCAATCTTCTTCTGACGACGTCCAACTGAAGAATGACGGTTCCTTTAAGGGACGTCATCCAAGATGGCGTCCCTCGAATTCCGATTGGCTGATAGGATTCTATCAGGCAATTGGAATTAAGGTAGGGAAATTCTGATTGGCTGATGGAATCAGCCAATCAGAATCAAGTTCAATCCGATTGGCTGATCTGATCAGCCAATCAGATTGAGCTCGCATTCTATTGGCTGATCGGAACAGCCAATAGAATGCGAGTTCAATCCGATTGGCTGATTGTATGTGTTTTTTTTACAGGCAAAAAAGCTGAATTCTTTGGGGCATGCCCCGCAAAGGGCCCTTTTCAAGGCTGGTAAGGTAAGGCTTTGAACTTTTTTTAATTTATTATAGGGTAGGGCATTTTTTTATTTTGGGGGTCTTTGTTATTTTATTAGGGGGCTTAGAGTAGGTGTAATTAGTTTAAAATTGTTGTAATATTTTTCTAATGTTTGTAAATATTTTATTATTTTTTGTAACTTAGTTCTTTTTTATTTTTTGTACTTTAGTTAGTTTATTTAATTGTAGTTATTTGTAGGTATTGTATTTAATTAATGTATTGATAGTGTAGTGTTAGGTTTAATTGTAGATAATTGTAGGTAGTTTAATTTATTTATTGATAGTGTAGTGTTAGGTTTAATTGTAACTTAGGTTAGGATTTATTTTACAGGTAATTTTGTAATTATTTTAACTATTTTAGCTATTAAACTATTTAATAGCTATTGTACCTGGATAAAATAAATACAAAGTTACCTGTAAAATAAATATAAATCCTAAAATAGCTATAATATAATTATAATTTATATTGTAGCTATATTAGGGTTTATTTTACAGGTAAGTATTTAGCTTTAAATAGGAATAATTTATTTAATAAGAGTTAATTTATTTCGTTAGATGTAAATTATATTTAATTTAGGGGGGTGTTAGGGTTAAAGTTAGACTTAGCTTTAGGGGTTAATAAATTTATTAGAGTAGCGGTGAGCTCCTGTCGGCAGATTAGGGGTTAATACTTGAAGTTAGGTGTCGGCAATGTTAGGGAGGGCAGATTAGGGGTTAATACTATTTATTATAGGGTTATTGAGGCGGATTAGGGGTTAATACATTTATTATAGTAGCGCTCAGGTCCGGTCGGCAGATTAGGGGTTAATAAGTGTAGTTAGGTGGAGGCGACGTTGGGGGCGGCAGATTAGGGGTTAATAAATATAATATAGGGGTCGGCGATGTTAGGGCAGCAGATTAGGGGTACATAGGGATAATGTAGGTGGCGGGGGTGTACGGAGCAGCAGATTAGGGGTTAAAAATAATATGAGTAGAGTAGACGGCAAACGCAGCCTGTCGATCCCCCACAAACCGGAAGTCTATTCCCAGAGAACAAACCGCTATGCAATGCGGTTTGAAAAAAAGTCCCAAAGTCAAAGCAACTAAAGCACGGAGAGCCGTAGCCGGGAGGGCTAGGATCAGGAAGCCAAAATATAATGAACAGAGAAAAGATGGCAGGCTCTCAAATCCAAATATTAAAAAATCAAAATTTATTAGACAACTTTAAAAGGTACACAGACATGGCAGTAAAAGCTAGAGCAAAGAATCTTACATGTTTCGCGCCCCCTACAGGCACTTAATCATAGATGAGGTACTCTGTGAGAAACCTCATCTATTTATGCTGTGAGTAACATAGATTAACTATTTCCTTGCCTCACAGACACAAATAGAAAAAAGGCTAAAAACAGAATGCTGAAGCAGTTAGATACAATGGTTGAATCTCAATAGGCTAGATTTCTAATATAGTAGAAAAGAACAGACAGTGCAGGAGATAACAGACAAGTTATGCATGATAATGACACTGAAAAAATGTGATATTGCATTTTATATAATGATATCCTAGAGATATTAACAAAAGTTAGTACTAAAATAACATCATATCACAATTTCAGGATAAAAAATTCTCTATGTACATAAAAAAATATATATAATGTACATAGAAAAAATTCTTATAAAAAATTCTTATAAATGTACATAAAGTTACATGAAAGATATATATATAAAATTATAATTATTCATATAACCATAATTTTAAATTTTACATTGGAAACAGCAGAATGCAAATAGGTCAATAAGAAGAAAAATCAAATATTTCATATGGAAACAAGTGGATACAAATAGATACATATCAGGGCATGGATAGAGAAGGTGCATAGATAGATAGAAAAAATATAATAGAAATAAAATAAAATAAATTAAAACAGAAATTAAACGACAGTTTAATTGTCAATGAAATAATCTATATCACATTCCCTATTCATGCCCTGTGGGGCAAGAGTCTTAAGTTTGAGGATCCAATAAAGTTCCTTCTTTTCCAAAATTTTAGCCCTATTCCCTCCTCTAATAGGGACCACAGCCATATCTATAATTTGGACTGAGAGACTGGCCATATGTGTTAGATGAAAATTATTAAAATGATTGGCAACTGCGGAATCCTTATTATAATTTTTGACATCCCTAACATGTTCGCTATACCTGGTCCTGAGCATCCTCATCGTTTTTCCCACATACTGACAATTACAGAGGTCACATGTCAAAAGATAAACCACAAACTGCGAGCCACAGTTAGCATAAAACTTTATCTCATAAGTATCACCTGTGATTTGACTAACAAAATGTTGGCCTAATTTAACATTGGGACATGTATAACAAATAGTGTGTCCACATCTAAAAGTGCCCAATTTGTTAAGCCAAGTTCCTCTTTGTTTTTGTGTGTTACCTGTGATCTGACTAGGGGATAAAATTTGTGACAGTGTCCTAGATTTTTTAGGGACAAATTTGCATTTGCCTATCAGAGAGTTAAGACTCTCATCTGCCCTTAATATGTGAAGATGTTTTTTCAAAACCCCTACAATTTCATCATATTGTTGGCTGTATTCCGTGGAAAAAACAACCGAGTCAGCAAAATCTCTGTTGTTTTCAGACATGTTTTTTAGGGGTAATGTTTTATAATCTCTTATTTCTGCTTGACACCTCTCAAGAACATCATTTTAATATCCACGTTGAACAAGTCTGTCCCTAAGCTCACTTGCTTGTTTATCATAAACATTATCACTCTGAGTGTTTCTTCTAACACGAAGAAATTGAGACTTAGGGATAGACTTGATAAGGTGTTGTGGGTGATGAGAGGTGGCATGCAAAATTGTATTACCCGCCGTTGGTTTACGGTAAGTTTTAGTAATTATTTGCATGTTCTCAATACTGATATTCAAGTCCAAATAGTTGACCTGCCTCTCACTGAAAGACCCTGTGAACGAGAGTCCCAAATCATTATGATTACAAAATGTTAAAAAATCTTGAAATTCATTGTCATTCACAGGGTGTCCCACTATCAAGAGCAGGTCATCTATATAGCGAACTAGCAACACAATTCTGTTCTGCCATGGATTCATTGAGGTATAGATGTAGGTTAACTCCCACCATGCAACAAAGATATTTGCAAATGAAGGCGCAAATTTTGTGCCCATGGTGGTGCCACAGATTTGAAGAAAAAATTCTTCATTAAAAAGAAAATAATTATGTGACAAAAGAAAATTCAAAACACTGCAAATATACTCAATGTGTTCAGTGGAATATTGGGATTCCTTTTTAAGAAAAAAAGCAACAGCTTGTATACCTAGTGTTTGTGGAATAGATGTATACAATGACACAATATCCATTGTTACCCAGGAAAAACCAGGTTGCCAGTCAATTTTGTTGAGGGTCATCAAGAGATGAGAGGTGTCCCGGAGGTATGACAACTGTGATATTGCCAATGGCTGTAAAATAGTGTCTCATTCTTGTGAATTTTTGGAACATGATGAAATATTGGGCAAATCGGATGAAATAATATAAGTTTAGGTCTCTTCAAAAACTCTGATATTGACATATTGGTACCTAAGCATCCGATTTGCCCAATATTTCATCACGTTCCAAAAATTCACAAGAATGAGAGGTGTCCCCCGGGTAGGCCTATTGTGACCGGTATTGGCTCACTTTTTGAGCCTATGGCAGAGTGGATTGACACTATTTTACAGCCATTGGCAATATCACAGTTGTCATACCTCCGGGACACCTCTCATCTCTTGATGACCCTCAACAAAATTGACTGGCAACCTGGTTTTTCCTGGGTAACAATGGATATTGTGTCATTGTATACATCTATTCCACAAACACTAGGTATACAAGCTGTTGCTTTTTTTCTTAAAAAGGAATCCCAATATTCCACTGAACACATTGAGTATATTTGCAGTGTTTTGAATTTTCTTTTGTCACATAATTATTTTCTTTTTAATGAAGAATTTTTTCTTCAAATCTGTGGCACCGCCATGGGCGCAAAATTTGCGCCTTCATTTGCAAATATCTTTGTTGCATGGTGGGAGTTAACCTACATCTATACCTCAATGAATCCATGGCAGAACAGAATTGTGTTGCTAGTTCGCTATATAGATGACCTGCTCTTGATAGTGGGACACCCTGTGAATGACAATGAATTTCAAGATTTTTAAACATTTTGTAATCATAATGATTTGGGACTCTCGTTCACAGGGTCTTTCAGTGAGAGGCAGGTCAACTATTTGGACTTGAATATCAGTATTGAGAACATGCAAATAATTACTAAAACTTACCATAAACCAACGGCGGGTAATACAATTTTGCATGCCACCTCTCATCACCCACAACACCTTATCAAGTCTATCCCTAAGTCTCAATTTCTTCGTGTTAGAAGAAACACTCAGAGTGATAATGTTTATGATAAACAAGCAAGTGAGCTTAGGGACAGACTTGTTCAACGTGGATATAAAAATGATGTTCTTGAGAGGTGTCAAGCAGAAATAAGAGATGATAAAACATTACCCCTAAAAAACATGTCTGAAAACAACAGAGATTTTGCTGACTCGGTTGTTTTTTCCACGGAATACAGCCAACAATATGATGAAATTGTAGGAGTTTTGAAAAAACATCTTCACATATTAAGGGCAGATGAGAGTCTTAACTCTCTGATAGGCAAATGCAAATTTGTCCCTAAAAAATCTAGGACACTGTCACAAATTTTATCCCCTAATGAGATCACAGGTAACTCACAAAAACAAAGAGGAACTTGGCTTAACAAATTGGGCACTTTTAGATGTGGACACACTATTTGTTATACATGTCCCAATGTTAAATTAGGCCAACATTTTGTTAGTCAAATCACAGGTGATACTTATGAGATAAAGTTTTATGCTAACTGTGGCTCGCAGTTTGTGGTTTATCTTTTGACATATGACCTCTAATTGTCAGTATGTGGGAAAAACGACGAGGATGCTCAGGACCAGGTATAGCGAACATGTTAGGGATGTCAAAAATTATAATAAGGATTCCGCAGTTGCCAATCATTTTAATAATTTTCATCTAACACATATGGCCAGTCTCTCAGTCCAAATTATAGATATGGCTGTGGTCCCTATTAGAGGAGGGAATAGGGCTAAAATTTTGGAAAAGAAGGAACTTTATTGGATCCTCAAACTTAAGACTCTTGCCCCACAGGGCATGAATAGGGAATGTGATATAGATTATTTCATTGACAATTAAACTGTCGTTTAATTTCTGTTTTATTTTATTTTATTTCTATTATATTTTTTCTATCTATCTATGCACCTTCTCTATCCATGCCCTGATATGTATCTATTTGTATCCACTTGTTTCCATATGAAATATTTGATTTTTCTTCTTATTGACCTATTTGCATTCTGCTGTTTCCAATGTAAAATTTAAAATTATGGTTATATGAATAATTATAATTTTATATATATATCTTTCATGTAACTTTATGTACATTTATAAGAAATTTTTCTATGTACATTATATATATTTTTTTTATGTACCTAGAGAATTTTTTATCCTGAAATTGTGATATGATGTTATTTTAGTACTAACTTTTGTTAATATCTCTAGGATATCATTATATAAAATGCAATATCACATTTTTTCAGTGTCATTATCATGCATAACTTGTCTGTTATCTCCTGCACTGTCTGTTCTTTTCTACTATATTAGAAATCTAGCCTATTGAGATTCTACCATTGTATCTAACTGCTTCAGCATTCTGTTTTTAGCCTTTTTTCTATTTGTGTCTGTGAGGCAAGGAAATAGTTAATCTATGTTACTCACAGCATAAATAGATGAGGTTTCTCACAGAGTACCTCATCTATGATTAAGTGCCTGTAGGGGGCGCGAAACATGTAAGATTCTTTGCTCTAGCTTTTACTGCCATGTCTGTGTACCTTTTAAAGTTTTCTAATAAATTTTGATTTTTTAATATTTGGATTTGAGAGCCTGCCATCTTTTCTCTGTTCGTTAAAAATAATATGCAGGGGTCAGCGATAGCGGGGGCGGCAGATTAGGGGTTAATAAGTGTAAGGTTAGGGGTGTTTAGACTCGGGGTACATGTTAGGGTGTTAGGTGCAGACGTAGGAAGTGTTTCCACATAGAAAACAATGGGGCTGTGTTAGGAGCTGAACGCGGCATTGATTTTCTATGGGGGAATCGTGCACGAGCACGTTTTTTAAGCTGGCCGCGTCCGTAAGCACCGCTGGTATCGAGAGTTGAAGTTGCGGTAAATATGCTATACGCTCCTTTTTTGGAGCCTAACGCAGCCATTCTGTGAACTCTAAATACCAGCGGTATTTAAAATGTGCGGCCAGAAAAAAGCCAGCGTAGCTAACGCACCCCTTTGGCCGCAGAACTCTAAATCTAGGCGATAGAAACTTGCCACCAATTTCACTTAGGAATAAAAACAAAATCTACAAATATTGGGCCCCAAATGTCCCTCAAATTGCAAAAATATGCTTTTTTCAGCAAATTCATTTAGGGATAAAAACAAAATCTCCCATTGTGCCACTAAATTTTCACCAGAGCTATCTCACACAATGACCCCTCTACGATATCACCAATTATGGGAACTTTTTACTGTGAAATTTTACAAATATTGGGCCCCAAATGTCCCTCAAATTGCAAAAATATGCTTTTTTCAGCAAATTCATTTAGGGATAGAAACAAAATCTCCCATTGTGCCACTAAATTTTCACCAGAGCTATCTCACACAATGACCCCTCTACGATATCACAAATTATGGGGAGTTTTTACTGTGGAATTTTACAAATATTGGGCCCCAAATGTCCCTCAAATTGCAAAATTAGGCACATTCAAACAATTTCACTTGGGGATAAAAACAAGATCTCCCATTGTGCCACTAAATTTTCACCAGAGCTATCTCACACAATGACCCCTCTACAATATCACAAATTATGGGGACTTTTTACTGTGGAATTTTAAAAATATTGAGCCCAAAATGTCCATCTAATTGCAAACATAGAAACTTGCCACAAATTTCACTTAGGAATAAAAACAAAATCTCCAATTGTGCCACTAAATATTCACCACAGGTATCTTACACAATGACCCCTCTACGATATCACAAATTATGGGGACTTTTTACTGTGGAAATATTGGGCCCCAAATGTCTCTCAAATTGCAAAAATTGGCACTTTTCAGCAATTTCCCTTAGGGATAAAAAACAAAATCTCCCATTGTGCCACTAAGGGGGGTAGTTATCAACGTGTCTACATTTCCTGCCTTCGCCGGCCCAATACACCCGCCTAAACTCGCCTCACATCGCCGCCCCGGACCTGCAAAAATTCGCCTAAGTTATCAAAAAAACTCAAAATGCCGCGCACCAAGTACGGGGCGATGAGCAGCGGACTGTGAGAGTTATCACTCATCCGATCTCGCTGCTCTTCGGCTTTTTTACAGCTTTCTTGCTAGCCTGTCACTAAGCACCCACACTAAACTACACTGTTCTACCCCCTATACCTGCGCCCCCGGAGCCTCCCGCAACTAAATAAAGTTACTAACCCCTAAACCGCCGCTCCTAGACCTCGCCTCAACAATTATACATGTATTAACCCCTAAACCGCCGTTCCTAGACCCAGCTGCCACCTACATTATACCTAGTAACCCCTATCCTGCCCCCCCTATACCGTCGCCCTCAATAATAAAGTTATTAACCTCTATGCTGCTGATCCCGCACCTCGCCGCAACTAAATAAATAGTTTAACCCCTAAACCGCCGCTCCCTGACCCTGCCGCAACCTATATTAAGTTTATTAACCCCTATCCTGCCCCCCCTACACCGTCGCCACCTATAATAAATTTATTAACCCCTATCCTGCCCCCCACTACACCGCCGCCACTGTAATAAAATTATTAACCCCTAAACCTAAGTCTAACACTAACCCTAACACCCCCCTAACTTAAATATTAATTAAATAAATCTAAATAATATTTCTATTATGAACTAAATTAATCCTATTTAAAACTAAATACTTACCTTTAAAATAAACCCTAATATAGCTACAATATAAATAATAATTATATTGTAGCTATCTTAGGATTTATTTTTATTTTACAGGCATCTTTCAATTTATTTTAACTAGGTACAATAGCTATTAAATAGTTATTAACTATTTAATAGCTTACCTAGCTAAAATAAAGAGAAATTTACCTGTAAAATAAATCCTAACCTAAGTTACAATTAAACCTAACACTGCACTATCATTAAATGAATTAAATAAATTAACTACAAATAACTACAATTAAATACAATTACATAAACTAACTAAAGTACAAAAAAAAGCTAAGTTACAAAAAATAAAAAAAATAAGTTACAAACATTTTAAAAATATTACAACAATTTTAAGCTAATTACACCTAATCTAAGCCCCCTAATAAAATAACAAAGCCCCCCAAAATAAAAAATGCCCTACCCTATTCTAAATTAAAAAAGTTCAAAGCTCTTTTACCTTACCAGCCCTTAAAAGGTCTTTTTGTGGGGGCATGCCCCAAAGAATTCAGCTCTTTTGCCTGTAAAAGAAAAATACAACCCCCCCAACATTAAAACCCACCACTCACATACCCCTAATCTAACCCAAACCCCCCTTAAAATAACCTAACACTAATCCCCTGAAGATCATCCTACCTTTAGTCGTCTTCACTCAGCCGAGCAGCGATGGAACTGAAGAGGAGACCCGGAGCGGCAGAAGTTATCATCCAAGGGGCGCTGAAGAAATCTTCCATCCGATTAAGTGATCCTCCAGTCGGCGCTGAAGAAGTCTTCCATCCGGGCGATGTCATCTTCCAAGAGGCGCTGAAGAAGTCTTCTATCCGTGCGATGTCATCTTCCAAGCGGGGTCTTCAATCTTCATCCCGCCGACGCAGAACATCCTTCTTTACCGACGGACTACCGACGAATGAAGGCTCCTTTAAGGGACGTCATCCAAGATGGTGTCCCTTCAATTCCGATTGGCTGATAGGATTCTATCAGCCAATCGGAATTAAGGTAGGAAAAATCTGATCAGATTCAAGTTCAATCCGATTGGCTGATCCAATCAGCCAATCAGATTGAGCTCGCATTCTATTGCTGATCGGAACAGCCAATAGAATGCGAGCTCAATCTGATTGGCTGATTGGATCAGCCAATCGGATTGAACTTGAATCTGATTGGCTCATTCAATCAGCCAATCAGATTTTTCCTACCTTAATTCCGATTGGCTGATAGAATCCTATCAGCCAATCGGAATTGAAGGGACGCCATCTTGGATGACATCCCTTAAAGGAGCCTTCATTCGTCGGTAGTCCGTCGGTAAAGAAGGATGTTCCGCGTCGGCGGGATGAAGATTGAAGACCCCGCTTGGAAGATGACATCGCCCGGATAGAAGACTTCTTCAGTGCCTCTTGGAAGATGACATCGCCCGGATGGAAGACTTCTTCAGCGCCGACTGGAAGATAACTTCATCGGATG
Organism: Bombina bombina; assembly: GCF_027579735.1. Lineage (NCBI taxonomy): Eukaryota > Metazoa > Chordata > Amphibia > Anura > Bombinatoridae > Bombina > Bombina bombina. The sequence continues at coordinate 463,783,029 of NC_069505.1, read as the reverse complement.
GAAGATTTCTTCAGCGCCCCTTGGATGATAACTTCTGCCGCTCCGGGTCTCCTCTTCAGTTCCATCGCTGCTCGGCTGAGTGAAGATGACTAAAGGTAGGATGATCTTCAGGGGATTAGTGTTAGGTTATTTTAAGGGGGGTTTGGGTTAGATTAGGTATATGTGGGTGGTGGGTTTTAATGTTGGGGGGGTTGTATTTTTCTTTTACAGGCAAAAGAGCTGAATTCTTTGGGGCATGCCCCCACAAAAGGCCCTTTTAAGGGCTGGTAAGGTAAAAGAGCTTTGAACTTTTTAAATTTAGAATAGGGTAGGGCATTTTTTTATTTTGGGGGGCTTTGTTATTTTATTAGATTAGGTGTAATTAGCTTAAAATTGTTGTAATATTTTTAAAATGTTTGTAACTTATTTTTTTTATTTTTTGTAACTTAGCTTTTTTTTTGTACTTTAGTTAGTTTATGTAATTGTATTTAATTGTAGTTATTTGTAGTTTATTTAATTTATTTAATGATAGTGTAGTGTTAGGTTTAATTGTAACTTAGGTTAGGATTTATTTTACAGGTAATTTTGTATTTCTTTTAGCTAGGTAGTTATTAAATAGTTAATAACTATTTAATAACTATTCTAACTAGCCAAAATAAATACAAAGTTACCTGTAAAATAAATATAATTCCTAAAATAGCTACAATGTAATTATTAATTACATTGTAGCTATCTTAGGGTTTATTTTACAGGTAAGTATTTAGTTTTAAATAGGAATAATTTATTAAAGTATAGTGTAGTGTTAGGTGTAATTGTAACTTAGGTTAGTTTTTATTTCACAGGTAAATTTATCTTTATTTTAGCTAGGTAAGCTATTAGATAGTTAATAACTATTTAATAGCTATTGTACCTAGTTAAAATAAATTGAAAGTTACCTGTAAAAAAAAATCCTAAGATAGCTACAATATAATTATTATTTATATTGTAGCTATATCAGGGTTTATTTTAAAGGTAAGTATTTAGTTTTAAATAGGATTAATTTAGTTCATAATAGAAATATTATTTAGATTTATTTAATTAATATTTAAGTTAAGGGGTGTTAGGGTTAGTGTTAGACTTAGGTTTAGGGGTTAATACATTTATTACAGTGGCGGCGGTGTAGTGGGGGGCAGGATAGGGGTTAATAAATGTATTATAGGTGGCGACGGTGTAGGGGGGCAGATTAGGGGTTAATAAATTTAATATAGGTTGCGGCAGGGTCCGGGAGCAGCGGTTTAGGGGTTAAACTATTTAGTTGCGGCGAGGTGCGGGATCGGCAGTATAGGGGTTAATAACTTTATTATAGAGGGCGGCGGTATGGGGGGGGCAGGATAGGGGTTACTAGGTATAATGTAGGTGGCGGTGGGCTCCGGGAGCTGCGGTTTAGGGGTTAATATGTATAGAGTAGTTTGCGGTGGGCTCCGGGAGTGGCAGTTTAGGGGGTAAATACTTTATTTAGTTGCGGCGTTGTAGGGGGGACAGATTAGGGGTTTTTAGACTCGGGGTACATGTTAGGGTGTTAAGTGTAGACAGCTCCCATAGAAATCAATGGGATGTCTGGCAGCAGCGAACTTGTACTTTCGCTATGGTCAGACTCCCATTGATTCCTATGGGATCCGCCGCCTCCAGGGTGGCGGTTTGAAAACCAGGTACGCTGGGCCGTAAAAGTGCCAAGCGTACCTGCTAGTTTTTGATAACTAGCAAAAGTAGTCAGATAGTGCCGCACTTGTGTGCGGAACATCTGGAGTGACGTAAGAATCGATCTGTGTCGGACTAAGTCCGGCGGATCGAAGTTTACGTCACAAAATTCTACTTTTGCCGGTCTCTAGCCTTTAATAACTAAGGCGAATCAGCCTCGCCACAAATACGCTGCGGAATTCCAGCGTATTTGAGGTTGACGGCTTGATAACTAGGCCCCTATATGTTCACCACAGCTATCTCACACAATGACCCCTCTACAATATAACAAATTATGGGGACTTTTTACTGTGGAATTTTAAAAATATTGGGCCCCAAATGTCCATCTAATTGCAAAAATCGGTACTTGCCACCAATTTCACTTAGGAATAAAACAAAATCTTCCATGGTGCCACTAAATTTTCACCACAGCTATCTCACACAATGACCCCTCTACAATATCACAAATTATGGGGACTTTTTACCGTGGAATTTTAAAAATATTGGGCCCCAAATGTCCCTCAAATTGCAAAAATATGCATTTTTCAGCAAATTCACTTAGGAATAAAAACAAAATCTCCCATTGTGCCACTAAATATTGCCCACAGCTATCTCACACAATGACCCCTCTACGATATCACAAAATATGGGGACTTTTTACTGTGGAATTTTAAAAATATTGGGCCCCAAATGTCCCTCAAATTGCAAAAATATGCATTTTTCAGCAAAATCACTTAGGAATAAAAACAAAATCTCCCATTGTGCCACTAAATATTGCCCACAGATATCTCACACAATGACCCCTCTACGATATCACAAATTATGGGGACTTTTTACTGTGGAATTTTAAAAATATTGGGCCCCAAATGTCCCTCAAATTGCAAAAATAGGCACATTCAAACAATTTCACTTGGGGATAAAAACAAAATCTCCCATTGTGCCACTAAATTTTCAACAGAGCTATCTCACACAATGACCCCTCTACGATATCACAAATTATGGGGACTTTTTACTGTGGAATTTTAAAAATATTGGGCCCCAAATGTCTCTCAAATTGCAAAAACAGGCACTTTTCAGCAATTTCACTTAGGAATAAAAACAAAATCTTCCATGGTGCCACTAAATTTTCACCACAGCTATCTCACACAATGAACCCTCTACGATATCACAAATTATGGGGACTTTTTACTGTGGAATTTTAAAAAATATTGAGCCCCAAATGTCCATCTAATTGCAAAAATAGGCACATTCAAACAATTTCACTTGGTGATGTCACGACCCATGTAAGAAGCCATTGATTGGCATAATTCGTTTTTAAATCATGTATGCAAATTTAGCCCTGGTACTAAGTGAATCAGGTGTCTTCCCTGTACTATGTACTAAATTTACTAGTTATCGAAAATTTGATAGTATGGTCTGATTAGACAACACACTGGAAGTGACGTCACGGCCTTGGGCATCATTAACCCATATTTATACAATATGGGACATACTAAATTAGAATCCACTCTTTTCTATTCCTTGCTATGTTATCCTCATGATTATTTATATAATCTATATAGTTGCAAATACCTCTGTTGCCAAACAATATTTCTGTTGTTGGTGTTATTCTGACATGATTGGTGATCCACTCTTCTACTAAACATCCAACAGCATAAAATATACCATCTAAGTCTGATATTAGGAAAACATTTTACCACCTGAATCTGATATTAGATAAGTATTCATTTGGTTAGTATTAGTAGTTTGTTTACTTCCGGAACTAGAATGACATCATTCCCCTAATGGTCTCTGATCTGACTCCCACTACCATGTTTATAACATATGATAACATGAAACTGCACACTAATACATAGGATCTATGTTCTTTCATATACTGCATTATCTTGAATGCCCCTTTGTACTGATCGATTCTAAGTCCCTCTCCGATATATACCGGAAATACCACTACTACAACTTGCCGTAACCGGAAGTGACCTAATGTTTACACTCGTGGTATCTCTTTTGTGCTAATAGATTTCATTTACCCTGATCTATTAGTTTATGGTTTGGATCAACATACTACTGAGTCCTAAAATTCCCAGACAAGGCTTTACAATGAAAGCCGTAACCAGAAACGGCATTGCGATGTGCCGAAACCGGAAGTTACAGTAAATCCCCATACAAGGCTTTACAATGAAAGCCGTAACCGGAAATGACATTACAATGTACCGAAACTGGAAGTAACAGTAAACCATTTATGAACCGGATATGGTTCTCAGTTTGTTTACATTAGAAATGATACCATCTATGATAAGTGTAATCTCATGTATTATGTTTATCACTCTCGAAGTTATAGCATTTATCAACTGAAGTTATGGTTTTAAGCACCATATGTTAATTACATATTTCATCACATTCATTAACATTGCCCATACCCATCAGACATCTGAATAGGAACACATTAAGTAACATTGCCCATACCCATCAGACACCCTAAACAGGAAGTGGGCAGAGCCCATTTTTGGCGCAAAATTTACACACACCCATTGGTTAAGATACCCTTTATAAGGATACACACTTCCCAAACAAATCAGTCTTGAGAAAGGCCTAGATTAAGGCCGAAACGCGTCTACTGATTTTTGGTAAACTCTATTCCATTTATGTACTACTAATCTGGAGTTATCTGCACTATATTTGTTTTTTCACATTTTTAGGTGGATACCATTTCTCCTTGTTTGGTTTACATAGACATTTAATCATCAGGTCCATTTTGGTGGGCCCCACACCTCTTCATCCCTCACATATTTGAGCACAGCAACGCTTCTGGAGATCCGTTGAGTACTATCTGGGTGACTACTGTTTTTTACTGTTTTTTACCATTTTTTTATTTTTTGGATTAACATACACTTTTTACACACTTTTTTTTTATTATTTTTTCCTTTTTGTCATCATCACCAGTTTTTCACACCAATCTTTATTGTTGCACTGACCACCTTTTTGATCACCGGATTCATTTGTGTTTATATTTGTGTTTATTTTTGACACCACCGCACAGGAGTTTATTTTAAAGACATTTTTCCTAAATTTCCTTTCGGGTCCCTGACCCCACACCATTGGAACATTTAAATATTTGGACTTTTTTTTTGGAGCCTGTGATTCATGTGATAACCCATTGTTTTTATTACTGTTTTTATTACAGTTTTTATTACATTTTTACATCTTCATTGTATAACATTTTTTCTTCATGGATCCATGAATTGTACCCATTTGTTTTATTGCAATATGTGTAAATTAAATAAGATTTTATAAATTAAGATTTTATAAATTAAGATTTTACATTTTTCCATCACCTCATATCCCTTTGCCTCCTCTGGTAGGCGCTTGGGGGTCTCTCAATTTTAGTTGATTCCTATTGGTGGTTACTAGATATCACCCCCCCCCCCCCTTTAAGCCTATAGGGAATAGAGTAGGCGCTAGTCCATATCTTCACACTTCGATGTACCGTGTTTAGCAGGTATATCCATTTACTTTCTGTTTTAAGAAGGGCAGCTTCCAAATCCCCTCCTCTGATGCCAAGGGATACTTTTTCAATCCCCCAGCATTTCAGTTCCTCTTTATTGGAGTGATGGTGTTTTAGAAAGTGGGATGCTACACTTGTAATTGCTTTCCCCTTTTCCAGGCCCTTGGCTGCATTTGTAATATTTCTTAAAGGGACAGTCTAGGCCAAAATAAACTTTCATGATTCAGATAGAGCATGTAATTTTAAACAATTTTCCAATTTACTTTTATCACCAATTTTGCTTTGTTCTCTTGGTATTCTTAGTTGAAAGCTTAACCTAGGAGGTTCATATGATAATTTCTTAGACCTTGAAGCCCACCTCTTTCAGATTGCATTTTAACAGTTTTTCACCACTAGAGGGTGTTAGTTCACGTATTTCATATAGATAACACTGTGCTTGTGCACGTGAAGTTATCTGGGAGCAGGCTAGACTGCAAGTCTGTCAAAAGAACTGAAAAAGGGGCAGTTTGCAGAGGCTTAGATACAAGATAATCACAGAGGTTAAAAGTATATTATTATAACTGTGTTGGTTATGCAAAACTGGGAAATGGGTAATAAAGGTATTATCTATCTTTTAAAACAATAAAAATTCTGGTGTAGACTGTCCCTTTAAATGCTCCATCAGTCTAATTCTGAGTTTACGGGTGGTCATTCCAACGTATATTAGTTTACATCTGCAGCGTAAAGCGTACACCACTCCTTCCATATTGCAGCTGATGTATTTTTTAATTGGATGTTTGACTCCAAATCTATCTTCAATTGCAGATGTTTTTTACGATATGGTGGCAGATACTACAATTGCCACATTTAAATGAACCAGGATTAAATGCAGATTTGGTCCTTTTAATATTTAAATGGCTACTACTGATCATATCTTTCAAGTTTTTGGTACGTCTGTATCCTATAGCTGGTTTGTCCCCTAGTCTGGTTTTGAGGACCGGGTCCGTCATAAGAATGTCCCAATGTTTCTTGATGATACTATAACCACTTGTGGTGTCTGACTATTATGTGTGAGGATCAATCTTGGAGTTTTGATATTAGTTTTGGTCTTTGTACGTAATATTCGTGTGTAATGCTCTATATTTAGCCTTTTTTATACTCCGCTTACTGTAGCCCGGTTGATTAACCTCTCTTCAAATTCCATGGCTCTCTTTCTAAACGTCTCTTCATCTGTACAGTTTCTCCTTACTCTGAGAAATTCCCCAGTGGGTAGACCCCTGATTGTCCCTGGGGCATGGGCACTTGTACTATACAGAAGGCAATTGGTTGCTGTTTTCTTTCTATAGAGATCTGTTTTGATGTCTCCTTGATCATCCTTATAGATAGTTATGTCTAGAAAGTTGATCGCTTTCTGACTAGCCTCGTTAGTCAATTTTATATTTAAATTGTTATGATTTAAAATACTGAGAAATTCTAGTAGTAAGTCATGGGGTCCTTCCCAGATGAAGAAAATGTCATCTATATATCTCAGCCATATGGGGACCATGTTTGTATATCTGGTGTTATTATCAGTAAATACATGTTCTGCCTCCCACCAGCCTAAAAATAAATTGGCATAGGTGGGGGCACATGCCGTCCCCATGGCTGTTCCACAAGTTTGTAAATAGAATCTATTATCAAATATAAAAAAGTTATAGTTTAATATGAACCCCAATAACTTGAGTATAAAATTATCATGTTCAGCATCTTCTTCCGAATGTAATTCTAGGAAATACTTCACTGCCTTGATCCCCATGTTATGATCTATTGACGTATAGAGAGATTCCACGTCTGTAGTAACTAGCCAGATTTTATTATTTAAATTTACACCCTCAAGACTTTGTAGTATTTGCATGGTATCACGTATAAATGACGGTAATTCCTGTACATTTTCACGAAGTCTAAAGTCAACATATTGACTTGCCTTCTTTGTCAGGCAGCCTATACCTGATACGATAGGCCTTCCAGGCGGATTTTGTGGATCTTTATGTACTTTAGGTATTATATAGAAAGTCGCTATTTTTGGATTGGGTACAATTAGGAACTTTTTTCTTTTTCTGAAATTATTCCTTTCCGAAAAGCTTGATTAATCATATGATCGTATATTTTCAAATATCCCATCATAGGGTTGTGTAGAAGTTTAGTGTAGCAACTATGATTTCTCAGTTGTTTATGTACCTCTTTGAGGTTCATCTCAAGGGGCCATATCACAATGTTACCTCCTTTATCTGCATTACGTATCACTATTTCTTCTCTTTGTCTTAGGTTTTGAAGAGCAAACCTTTCCTTATATGTTAAGTTCTTATAGGTCAGGAATATTTGTAGTGCCGTGATGTCATTACAGACCATTTCATTAAACACATCAAGTTGAGGAGTATTAACGTTTCTTGGCATGAATGTTGATTTATTCTTAATATCATTCCTCCATTTGTGTGATGTGCTTAGATTGGATTCTTCCAACAGATTTTCAAAATTTTGGATAGATTCCAATTCATCGGCATTCCATCCTGTATCATTTTCTGTTTGAGAGAAGAATTTGTTGAGAACCAATTTATGTATATATAATTGTATGTCCTTAATGGTTTCAAATGTATCTATATTAGTAGTTGGACAAAATGACAGACCTTTTGAAAGTACCGAAATTTGATCTTTAGTTAGGGGTATCTGTGGTGACATTTAGTATAATGTATCACAATGGAGATGTAAAATGGTGCATTAGGCCAAAATATATATATATATATATATATATATATATATATAATAAAGGGGTAAATAATCATATAAATCAAGCAACATAAGTAAGGGTGCGAGTGGGATTATGCAATAACAGAGGCACTTTCCAACATGAAGTTAATAACTGTGAATGTGGTTTCTACTGCAGATGTAGTGTTGTAGTGTGAAGTAAATATATGCCTGGTTTTAATTTTTTTTCATTCCTTTGAGGGTCTTGGAAAAAACAAAGTGCTTCAAAGAGAGAGATTTGGTAAAGCAAAAGCAAGGACCAGATGCCAAAAGATGACAACAAAAAACTTCAGTGAACCATTATAACTTTTGTTTTACAGGCACAATTCACACTTTCTTAATAAAGATTTTACTACACACATACCCATCTAGTGTACCCACACTCACACACTCATACATGAACTTTTCCCAATATTTAAGACCATTGTATAAATGTTGCTAATGGGGTTTAGCATAGGATTTTGTGTTTCTATGTATAATTTTAAATGCATTTTTTTTAATGAATTGTATAAAGTTAGACTAGGAATTGACAGTCCTAGGAAAGTACAGAAGAGCTCATATCGCCGAGTCTTAAGGCATGGTGGGAGAATTTTTCCTGTAAGGTTTTCGCTCCCACTGTGTTCTTCTGTACTAGTGGGTATAACTAGAAAACGGGGCAACATAGGAGAAGAAAAAGTGAGGGAATGTGGTGACATTTTTATCACAGGGATATTGGAATATAGCTCACAGATTTTATAACTGGCAATTCACATAGCTGGTTTATTCAAGTAGTTCTTTTGTCTAGTGTCTGTCTAGAAAGACACACCCAATGGTCTGTTTGAGTGACATTTGATAAGCCACTCCCTTTTGAATTGGGGTATAAAATACTGTAACACCAGAGCCTCTGTCTCTTTTTTGTATCCTGCTCCTGCTAAAAGAACACAGAAAAAAAAATCAACACAGACCTTCTCACTTAACTCCTGCAACTGCCATTTAACTTTCTACAGTCTATCTCAGAACACAGAAAAAAAAAAAAATCAACACAGACCTTCTCACTTAACTCCTGCAACTGCCATTTAACTTTCTACAGTCTATCTCAGAACACAGAAAAAAAAAATCAACACAGACATTCTCACTTAACTCCTGCAACTGCCATTTAACTTTCTACAGTCTATCTCAGAACACAGAAAAAAATCAACAAAGACCTTCTCACTTAACTCCTGCAACTGCCATTTAACTTTCTACAGTCTATCTCAGAACACAGAAAAAAAATCAACACAGACCTTCTCACTTAACTCCTGCAACTGCCATTTAACTTTCTACAGTCTATCTCAGAACGCAGAAAAAAAAAATCAACACAGACCTTCTCACTTAACTCCTGCAACTGCCATTTAACTTTCTACAGTCTATCTCAGAACGCAGAAAAAAAAAATCAACACAGACCTTCTCACTTAACGCCTGCAACTGCCATTTAACTTGCTACAGGTAGCCTTCTGGAAAACAGCTTCATTATATTTTACCTACTAAGTTGTTTTATTGTATGTGTTTGTATATTTAGTGATAATTCCTTTTGTTTTTATTTTAAATGTATATATTACAGGCTGTGCTAGTCATAATTTGCATAGTTTAAACACCTCTTGTCCACTTATCTGTATATGTTTGAATGGTTTTATTTCACCCCTTGTCTGTCTTGTATGTCTGTCTTATCTCTGTAATATTTTGTTTTTTTATGTGTTTTTTTTTTTTTGGTTTCTGCATGACTGACCCTTAGCTTAAAATGTCCATAAATGTACCCTCCCACTCATTTTAACACACTTTCTCTGGACCATCATTAACCAATTTATCTCTCTCCCTTCACACAGTCTATCTCAGAACACAGAAAAAAAAAATCAACACAGACCTTCTCACTTAACTCCTGCAACTGCCATTTAACTTTCTACAGGTAGCCTTCTGGAAAACAGCTTCCCTCCCACCCCAAGCTCATTTCCTCCTTTATAGATAGTCTCACACACAACTTTAACTCTCCTGAAATGACAGGTGCAAACACTGATCAGCACATCCTTCCATTCCCTTAACCCCATAGAATACACAGTACTTTTATTATATTATGTTTCATATACCTTTTGTTCCCTTATGCAATTGTTACAGTAATTCTGTGTCTTATGTTTTTAACTGGTTCCCAATTCTGTAAAAATGCTCAATATATTCATATTCCTTTTTGCTACCCTTTGTCTCTATAACAAACTACACTATTCAATTACTCCTCCCTCTCCACCTGCACTGTTCATTAGCCCATCTCTCTTAAACTCGCCTTACTTTTCTACTCATGAATTTTACCTATTCCTAAACACTCTCTCTACCCCCTGCAGCTCATCTCAAAAGCAGTCTCACTACTGCAAATCTGTATCTCATCTCATGTCACTCTCCCTCTTGCTTCTACTTACTGCTGATGACATATCCCCTAATCCCGGTCCCCAACCACTGACAAGCCATGCACATCCATGTGTACCATCCCATAGACTCAGAAAACAAAACTCTGCACACCTGTCTCACATTCCTCTTGCATCTAAAGCCACTACCCCTTTCACCTGTGCACTCTGGAACTCTCGCTCTGTCTGCAACAAACTCCTATACATGACCTCTTCATCTCCCGCTCCCTCAACCTTCTGGCCCTAACAGAAACCTGGCTCTCTCCCCTAGACACAGCATCCACTGCTGCTCTGTCACATGGGGGTCTCCACTTCAGCCACACTCCTAGGTCTGGTAATAGACAAGGAGGTGGTGTAGGTATTTTACTTTCCTCTCGTTGCACCTTTCAACAAATACACCCTATCTCTTCCCTCACTTTTCCCTCATTCGAAACCCACATGATTCGCTTATTCTCCCCTCTCTCTGTACGTGTTGCAGTCATATACCGACCCCCTGGCTCCACAACTCAATTTCTAGATCACTTGTCTGTCTGGCTACCCTACTTCCTTTCCTCAGACACCCCTGCCCTCATTCTTGGCGACTTCAACATCCCCCTTAACAATCCCACTGCCTCATCTGCTAAACAACTTCTGCAACTCACTTCCTCTTTCGGTCTGTCACAATGGACTGATTCTCCCACTCACAAAGACGGTCACTCCCTTGACCTGATCTTTAGCTATCGATGCACTCTCTCAAACTTCTCAAACTCCCCTTTTCCTCTTTCTGACCACCATCTCCTTACCTGCAACATATCATCCCTTCCTACAACTCCCCCACCTTCTACTCCTCACACCAAACTTCACAGAAGCATTAGGTCTTTAGACCAGCAACAACTTGCTAATTCCCTTCAACCGCTCCTCTCATCCTTCTCCACCTTTTCCTGCCCAGAACAATCTATCTGCCACTATAATTCCACCCTTATATCCGTCCTTGACAATCTCGCCCCCCTTACCACTGTTAGGAAATCACACACTCATCCTCAGCCCTGGCATACTCCTCTGACACGGTACCTATGCAGATGTTCCCGTACTGCTGAACGGCATTGGAGAAAATCACGGAGTTCAGCTGATTTTCTTCATTACAAATTCATCTTGAACTCCTACTACTCTGCCCTTAATCTCCACAAGCAACACTACTTCTCTACTCTTATCTCTAATCTTTCTTCAAACCCAAAACGTCTGTTCTCCACTTTCAATACTCTCCTCCGCCCTCCCCCACTTCCTAATACAACTTCTCTGTCAGCTCACGACTTTGCCAGTCACTTCATTAACAAAATTGACTCCATCAGACATGAAATCAGCTCTCAACACAATTCCATTCTCTCCCCCCCCTCAAATACTCCCACTCACCCACAACCCTCATAACCTGAAACTTAGTTCATTCTCCCCTGTTACTGAGGACGAAGTTTCAGCACTTATACTACACTCTCACCTCACTACCTGTCCCCTTGACCCTATCCCCTCACAGCTGCTCCCCTCTCTCTGCTACCCTTACCCCTATACTAACACACACTTTCAACCTCTCCCTCAGCACTGGTACATTTCCCTCATCAATGAAACATGCGCTGGTCACACCTATCCTCAAAAAACCTTCCCTTGATCCTACCTCCCCATCCAACTACCGCCCAATTTCCCTCCTCCCTCTTGCTTCTAAGCTTCTCGAAAAACTAGTATATGCACGCCTATCCCATTTCCTTATGTTAAACTCCCTTCTTGACCCGCTGCAATCTGGATTTCGTCCCTATCACTCCACAGAGACAGCTATTGTTAAGGTCACCAACAACCTACTTACAGCTAAATCAAAAGGCCACTTCTCTCTGCTTATCCTCCTTGATCTGTCCGCAGCCTTTGACACTGTCGACCTTCCTCTTCTGCTCCAAACCCTCCAATCCTTTGGCATCTGTGACACAGCCCTTTCGTGGCTCTCTTCCTATCTGTCAAACCGTACCTTCAGTGTAGCCTTCGCTGGGGCCTCCTCCGCCCCGTCACCACTTTCTGTCGGAGTACCACAAGGCTCTGTCCTCGGTCCCCTTCTCTTCTCAATCTACACATCATCACTAGGTTCCCTAATTAAGTCCCACGGTCTCCAATATCATTTGTACGCCGATGACACCCAAATCTACTTCTCTGCACCAGAACTATCTCCTTCCTTGCTAACCCGTGTCACTAACTGTCTTTCTCACATCTCTTCCTGGATGTCCTCTCACTACCTCAAGCTAAATCTCTCCAAAACTGAGCTCCTCATTTTCCCCCCTTCTTCCAAAATCTCCACCCCCAATATCTCTTTAACTGTCGACAACTCCATCATTACCCCTACCCCGCATGCCCGATGTCTCGGGATCACATTCGACTCAGATCTTTCCTTCACTCCTCACATTCAGTCATTGGCTAAAGCCTGCCGCTTCCACCTTAAAAACATCTCTAAAATTAGACACTTCGTTACACAAGACACAACTAAGATTTTAATCCACTCTCTCATTCTTTCCCGCCTTGATTACTGCAACTCTGTCCTCTCTGGTCTCCCCACCTGCCGCCTAGCTCCTTTACAATCCATAATGAATGCCTCTGCCAGACTCATCTTCTTTACACGTCGCTCTTCATCTGCTGCGCCTCTCTGACAATCCCTTCACTGGCTTCCTCTTGCCTCTAGGATCAAACACAAAACTCTCACTCTGACATACAAAGCCCTCAACTGCACTGCTCCCCCCTACATCTCCGACCTTGTCTCCAGATACTCTCCCTCCCGTCCCCTTCGCTCTGCTCATGATCTCCTCCTCTCTTGTCACCTCATCACACTCCCGTTTACAGGACTTCTCCAGACTGGCTCCCATCTTATGGAACTCTCTGCCTCGCTCCACAAGACTCTCTTCTAGTTTTAAAAGCTTCAAGTGCTCCCTAAAGACTCTACTGTTCAGGGACGCATACAACCTACGCTAACCTTTCCTAATACCAGTTCCTCTCCTCCACTGCAATCCCCTGAACCCTCTTAGCATGTAAGCCTAATAGTCCAGCTGTTAGTAGATCACCTTCTTAAGAGCTGACTACAACAGTGCCACTATTGGCAGGGCCCTCTACCCTATAATTGTTTTGTTGTACTCCCCCTTTGTTTATAGCGCTGCGGAATCTGTTGGCGCTCTACAAATAACCAATAATAATAACCGATAATAATATTAATAATGTTGGACACAGAGAATCTGGCTAAGTATTTCTGGGATAATATTCTGTGTAGCAGTATTGCACAATTGGGGTTAGTATAGAAAAGTTGCCCTGTATCTTAAAATGTGGACTGTTTATCTGTAAAATAGATTTATATATATATATATATATAGATATATATATATATATATATACCTGTAAATATTTATCTTATTATTAACATATATTGATTCCTAAATAAACTGTTTGACAAATAATGGAGGCCCTCTCATAGAGTTTATTTCACAATTTATCTGTGTTGGTTTTAGTGGTTTCACCATAGAGATTTAGTATATTATATTTAGTAGAAAGTAAAGATATTTTAAATGAATAGATAACTACAGTATCTGAGATAAATTATGTTTAATGATTTAACCGAATTTGGAGGATTTGGACTCGGGGGCCTCCTCGATTGTCTCCAGTTGCCCTGCCGTTATGTTTGGGTTCGTATGTTTGGGTTCGACTTCGGCCCCTGGTGGGCCTTTTGTTTCTTGCCCCTTCCTCTGCGTGTTCTCCTTCCTTTCCTTCTGATTCTAAAAAATATTTCCGTTTGTTAAGGCTGGAGGCTCTGGGTGCAATCACACTTGGCGTGGCGCTTGAGGAATTACCATCTGTGGAGCTGCCCTCCTCTCCATCGGTATCTGATACATCACTCTGGACTATGGTTACTTTAGGGTTTCTCGTTGGATTTTTTAAAAATCCTCTATTTCTCCATTTGTACACTTTATGGTTTGCAAAATCTTGTATATCCCTATTAAGTTTGCATTGTTTGGTGGTTTTGAGTTTATCTTCGTATTTGTCTAATTCTTTCTGATAGGTTTTATATAATTTATTGAATTCAGGATTGTTCTCAAACTTTTTGAGGGCCTCATTATAGTCTTTAATTTTAGTTTCTAATAGATCATACTCAGCTTGGTCGTGTTTTATAAGAATGTTAATTAGTTTTGCTGAGCATTCTGAAAGCTCCTCTTCCCATTCTATTGTGTACGTTTGATCCCTGAATTCAAAGGCTGGAAAGAGTTGTAGTCTCAGCCCTCTTGGTAGGCAGTAGGCAGTTTAGGGGGGGGTGTATGTATCTCTGGCAGTCTGCCAGTATGCAGTTTAGGGGGGTGTGTATGTATCTCTGACAGACTGCCAGCATGCAGTTTAGGGGTGTGTGTATGTATCTCTGCCAGTCTGCCAGTATGCAGTTTAGGGGGGTGTGTATGTATCTCTGACACTCTGCCAGCATGCAGTTTAGGGGGGGGGGGTGTATGTATCTCTGACAGTCTGCCAGCATGCAGTTTAGGGGTGTGTGTATGTATCTCTGACAGTCTGCCAGCATGCAGTTTAGGGGGGTGTGTATGTATCTCTGACAGTCTGCCAGTATGCAGTTTAGGGGTGTGTGTATGCATCTCTGCCAGTCTGCAGTTTAGGGGGTGTGTGTGTGTATCTTTAACAGTCTGCCAGTATGCAGTCTAGGGGTGTGTGTATGTATCTCTGACAGTCTGCCAGCATGCAGTTTAGGGGGGGGGGTGTATGTATCTCTGCCAGTCTGCCAGTATGCAGTTTAGGGGTGTGTGTATGTATCTCTGACAGTCTGCAGTTTAGGGGTGTGTGTATGTATCTCTGACAGTCTGCCAGTATGCAGTTTAGGGGTGTGTGTATGTATCTCTGACAGTCTGCCAGTATGCAGTTTAGGGGTGTGTGTATGTATCTCTGACAGTCTGCCAGCATGCAGTCTAGGGGTGTGTGTATGTATCTCTGACAGTCTGCCAGCATGCAGTCTAGGGGTGTGTGTATGTATCTCTGACACTCTGCCAGCATGCAGTTTAGGGGTGTGTGTATGTATCTCTGACACTCTGCCAGCATGCAGTTTAGGGGTGTGTGTATGTATCTCTGACACTCTGCCAGCATGCAGTTTAGGGGTGTGTGTATGTATCGCTGACAGTCTGCCAGCATGCAGTTTAGGGGTGTGTGTATGTATTTCTGACAGTCTGCCAGCATGCAGTTTAGGGGGGGGGTGTATGTATCTCTGACAGTCTGCCAGCATGCAGTTTAGGGGTGTGTGTATGTATCTCTGACAGTCTGCCAGCATGCAGTTTAGGGGTGTGTGTATGTATCTCTGACAGTCTGCCAGCATGAAGTTTAGGGGTGTGTGTGTATGTATCTCTGACAGTCTGCCAGCATGAAGTTTAGGGGTGTGTGTGTATGTATCTCTGACAGTCTGCCAGCATGAAGTTTAGGGGTGTGTGTGTATGTATCTCTGACACTCTGCCAGTATGCAGTTTAGGGGTGTGTATGTATCTCTGACAGTCTGCCAGCATGCAGTTTAGGGGGGTGTGTATGTATCTCTGACAGTCTGCCAGCATGCAGTTTAGGGGGGTGTGTATGTATCTCTGACAGTCTGCCAGCATGCAGTTTAGGGGGGTGTGTATGTATCTCTGACAGTCTGCAAGCATGCAGTTTAGGGGTGTGTGTATGTATCTCTGACAGTCTGCCAGTATGCAGTTTAGGAGTGTGTGTATGTATCTCTGACAGTCTGCCAGCATGCAGTTTAGGGGTGTGTGTATGTATCTCTGACAGTCTGCCAGCATGCAGTTTAGGGGTGTGTGTATGTATCTCTGACAGTCTGCCAGTTTGCAGTTTAGGGGTGTGTGTATGTATCTCTGACACTCTGCCAGCATGCAGTTTAGGGGTGTGTGTATGTATCCTGACAGTCTGCCAGCATGCAGTTTAGGGGTGTGTGTATGTATCTCTGACAGTCTGCCAGTATGCAGTTTAGGGGTGTGTGTATGTATCTCTGACAGTCTGCCAGTATGCAGTTTAGGGGTGTGTGTATGTATCTCTGACAGTCTGCCAGCATGCAGTTTAGGGGGGTGTGTATGTATCTCTGACAGTCTGCCAGTTTGCAGTTTAGGGGTGTGTGTATGTATCTCTGACACTCTGCCAGCATGCAGTTTAGGGGTGTGTGTATGTATCTCTGACAGTCTGCCAGCATGCAGTTTAGGGGTGTGTGTATGTATCTCTGACACTCTGCCAGCATGCAGTTTAGGGGTGTGTGTATGTATCTCTGACACTCTGCCAGCATGCAGTTTAGGGGGGGGGTGTATGTATCTCTGACACTCTGCCAGCATGCAGTTTAGGGGTGTGTGTATGTATCTCTGACACTCTGCCAGCATGCAGTTTAGGGGTGTGTGTATGTATCTCTGACAGTCTGCCAGCATGCAGTTTAGGGGTGGGTGTATGTATCTCTGACAGTCTGCCAGTATGCAGTTTAGGGGTGTGTGTATGTATCTCTGACAGTCTGCCAGTATGCAGTTTAGGGGTGTGTGTATGTATCTCTGACAGTCTGCCAGCATGCAGTTTAGGGGTGTGTGTATGTATCTCTGACAGTCTGCCAGCATGCAGTTTAGGGGGGGTGTGTATGTATCTCTGACAGTCTGCCAGTATGCAGTTTAGGGGTGTGTGTATGTATCTCTGACAGTCTGCCAGCATGCAGTTTAGGGGTGTGTGTATGTATCTCTGACAGTCTGCCAGTTTGCAGTTTAGGGGTGTGTGTATGTATCTCTGACAGTCTGCCAGCATGCAGTTTAGGGGTGTGTGTATGTATCTCTGACAGTCTGCCAGTATGCAGTTTAGGGGTGTGTGTATGTATCTCTGACAGTCTGCCAGTATGCAGTTTAGGGGGGTGTGTATGTATCTTTGACAGTCTGCCAGCATGCAGTTTAGGGGTGTGTGTATGTATCTCTGCCAGTCTGCCAGCATGCAGTTTAGTGGTGTGTGTATGTATCTTTAACAGTCTGCCAGTATGCAGTCTAGGGGTGTGTGTATGTATCTCTGACAGTCTGCCAGCATGCAGTTTAGGGGTGTGTGTATGTATCTCTGACAGTCTGCCAGTATGCAGTTTAGGGGTGTGTGTATGCATCTCTGCCAGTCTGCCAGTATGCAGTTTAGGGGTGTGTGTATGTATCTTTAACAGTCTGCCAGTATGCAGTCTAGGGGTGTGTGTATGTATCTCTGACAGTCTGCCAGCATGCAGTTTAGGGGTGTGTGTATGTATCTCTGACAGTCTGCCAGTATGCAGTTTAGGGGTGTGTGTATGTATCTCTGACAGTCTGCCAGTATGCAGTTTAGGGGTGTGTGTATGTATCTCTGACAGTCTGCCAGTATGCAGTTTAGGGGTGTGTGTATGTATCTCTGACAGTCTGCCAGTATGCAGTTTAGGGGTGTGTGTATGTATCTCTGACAGTCTGCCAGTATGCAGTTTAGGGGTGTGTGTATGTATCTCTGACAGTCTGCCAGCATGCAGTCTAGGGGTGTGTGTATGTATCTCTGACAGTCTGCCAGCATGCAGTCTAGGGGTGTGTGTATGTATCTCTGACACTCTGCCAGCATGCAGTTTAGGGGTGTGTGTATGTATCTCTGACACTCTGCCAGCATGCAGTTTAGGGGTGTGTGTATGTATCTCTGACACTCTGCCAGTATGCAGTTTAGGGGTGTGTGTATGTATCTCTGACAGTCTGCCAGCATGCAGTTTAGGGGGGGGTGTATGTATCTCTGACAGTCTGCCAGCATGCAGTTCAGGGGTGTGTGTATGTATCTCTGACAGTCTGCCAGCATGAAGTTTAGGGGTGTGTGTATGTATCTCTGACAGTCTGCCAACATGAAGTTTAGGGGTGTGTGTATGTATCTCTGACAGTCTGCCAGCATGCAGTTTAGGGGTGTGTGTATGTATCTCTGACACTCTGCCAGCATGCAGTTTAGGGGGGGGGGGTTATGTATCTCTGACACTCTGCCAGCATGCAGTTTAGGGGTGTGTGTATGTATCTCTGACACTCTGCCAGCATGCAGTTTAGGGGTTTGTGTATGTATCTCTGACAGTCTGCCAGTATGCAGTTTAGGGGTGTGTGTATGTATCTCTGACAGTCTGCCAGTATGCAGTTTAGGGGTGTGTATGTATCTCTGACAGTCTGCCAGTATGCAGTTTAGGGGTGTGTATGTATCTCTGACAGTCTGCCAGCATGCAGTTTAGGGGGGTGTGTATGTATCTCTGACAGTCTGCCAGCATGCAGTTTAGGGGGGTGTGTATGTATCTCTGACAGTCTGCCAGCATGCAGTTTAGGGGGGTGTGTATGTATCTCTGACAGTCTGCCAGCATGCAGTTTAAGAGGGTGTGTATGTATCTCTGACAGTCTGCCAGTATGCAGTTTAGGGGTGTGTGTATGTATCTCTGACAGTCTGCCAGTATGCAGTTTAGGGGTGTGTGTATGTATCTCTGACAGTCTGCCAGCATGCAGTTTAGGGGTGTGTGTATGTATCTCTGAGAGTCTGCCAGCATGCAGTTTAGGGGTGTGTGTATGTATCTCTGACAGTCTGCCAGTATGCAGTTTAGGAGTGTGTGTATGTATCTCTGACAGTCTGCCAGCATGCAGTTTAGGGGTGTGTGTATGTATCTCTGACAGTCTGCCAGCATGCAGTTTAGGGGTGTGTGTATGTATCTCTGACAGTCTGCCAGTTTGCAGTTTAGGGGTGTGTGTATGTATCTCTGACACTCTGCCAGCATGCAGTTTAGGGGTGTGTGTATGTATCTCTGACAGTCTGCCAGCATGAAGTTTAGGGGTGTGTGTGTGTATGTATCTCTGACAGTCTGCCAGCATGAAGTTTAGGGGTGTGTGTATGTATCTCTGACAGTCTGCCAGCATGCAGTTTAGGGGTGTGTGTATGTATCTCTGACAGTCTGCCAGCATGCAGTTTAGGGGTGTGTGTATGTATCTCTGACAGTCTGCCAGTTTGCAGTTTAGGGGTGTGTGTATGTATCTCTGACACTCTGCCAGCATGCAGTTTAGGGGTGTGTGTATGTATCTCTGACACTCTGCCAGTATGCAGTTTAGGGGTGTGTGTATGTATCTCTGACAGTCTGCCAGTATGCAGTTTAGGGGTGTGTGTATGTATCTCTGACAGTCTGCCAGCATGCAGTTTAGGGGTGTGTGTATGTATCTCTGACAGTCTGCCAGTATGCAGTTTAGGAGTGTGTGTATGTATCTCTGACAGTCTGCCAGCATGCAGTTTAGGGGTGTGTGTATGTATCTCTGACAGTCTGCCAGCATGCAGTTTAGGGGTGTGTGTATGTATCTCTGACAGTCTGCCAGTTTGCAGTTTAGGGGTGTGTGTATGTATCTCTGACACTCTGCCAGCATGCAGTTTAGGGGTGTGTGTATGTATCTCTGACAGTCTGCCAGCATGAAGTTTAGGGGTGTGTGTGTGTATGTATCTCTGACAGTCTGCCAGCATGAAGTTTAGGGGTGTGTGTATGTATCTCTGACAGTCTGCCAGCATGCAGTTTAGGGGTGTGTGTATGTATCTCTGACAGTCTGCCAGCATGCAGTTTAGGGGTGTGTGTATGTATCTCTGACAGTCTGCCAGTTTGCAGTTTAGGGGTGTGTGTATGTATCTCTGACACTCTGCCAGCATGCAGTTTAGGGGTGTGTGTATGTATCTCTGACACTCTGCCAGCATGCAGTTTAGGGGTGTGTGTATGTATCTCTGACACTCTGCCAGCATGCAGTTTAGGGGTGTGTGTATGTATCTCTGACAGTCTGCCAGCATGCAGTTTAGGAGTGTGTGTTTGTATCTCTGACAGTCTGCCAGTATGCAGTTTAGGGGGGTGTGTATGTATCTCTGACAGTCTTCCAGCATGCAGTTTAGGGGTGTGTGTATGTATCTCTGACAGTCTTCCAGCATGCAGTTTAGGGGTGTGTGTATGTATCTCTGACAGTCTGCCAGCATGCAGTTTAGGGGTGTGTGTATGTATCTCTGACACTCTGCCAGTTTGCAGTTTAGGGGTGTGTGTATGTATCTCTGACAGTCTGCCAGTATGCAGTTTAGGGGTGTGTGTATGTATCTCTGACAGTCTGCCAGTTTGCAGTTTAGGGGTGTGTGTATGTATCTCTGACAGTCTGCCAGCATGCAGTTTAGGGGTGTGTGTATGTATCTCTGACAGTCTGCCAGCATGCAGTTTAGGGGTGTGTGTATGTATCTCTGACAGTCTGCCAGTTTGCAGTTTAGGGGTGTGTGTATGTATCTCTGACAGTCTGCCAGCATGCAGTTTAGGGGTGTGTGTATGTATCTCTGACAGTCTGCCAGTTTGCAGTTTAGGGGGGGGTGTATGTATCTCTGACAGTCTGCCAGCATGCAGTTTAGGGGGGGGGTGTATGTATCTCTGACACTCTGCCAGCATGCAGTTTAGGGGTGTGTGTATGTATCTCTGACAGTCTGCCAGTATGCAGTTTAGGGGTGTGTGTATGTATCTCTGACAGTCTGCCAGTATGCAGTTTAGGGGTGTGTGTATGTATCTCTGACACTCTGCCAGTATGCAGTTTAGGGGTGTGTGTGTGTATCTCTGACAGCCTGGACCACAGCATGAAAGGGAACGTAAGACGTAGCTACTTCGTCAACAGCGTATGCTGGGCAAAGTACTGTGTGACTGGGTCTTATAGGGTTAAAGGGTTAAATAGTAAATGTATTTACTGCAAAGATTAGCCTTATATTATCATTCATATTAGTTGTGTAACCGTTAAGTTTTTATAAAGTAGTCTAGATTCTATAAAGTAATGCTGCCACCATGTTTGAACTAGTTTTCTATTTATCTCCGTCTTCTGCTGAGAACAATTAGGTAAAGATATATAAACCAGGCAGTACAGTACAGTTTGTATTAGTCTGTTTTATATCTGTTCCTAGTTGTTCTGGACAGGACAGTGAGATAAGGTGACAACAACTTTTTGATTTTTTAAATTCCATGCTACCATGTGTAAGTTAAATTACATGAAAGGGGGACAAAAACAGAATTTATGCTTACCTGATAAATTACTTTCTCCAACGGTGTGTCCGGTCCACGGCATCATCCTTACTTGTGGGATATTCTCTTCCCCAACAGGAAATGGCAAAGAGCCCAGCAAAGCTGGTCACATGATCCCTCCTAGGCTCCGCCTTCCCCAGTCATTCGACCGACGTAAAGGAGGAATATGCATAGGAGAAATCATATGATACCGTGGTGACTGTAGTTAGAGAAAATAATTCATCAGACCTGATTAAAAAACCAGGGCGGGCCGTGGACCGGACACACCGTTGGAGAAAGTAATTTATCAGGTAAGCATAAATTCTGTTTTCTCCAACATAGGTGTGTCCGGTCCACGGCGTCATCCTTACTTGTGGGAACCAATACCAAAGCTTTAGGACACGGATGATGGGAGGGAGCAAATCAGGTCACCTAGATGGAAGGCACCACGGCTTGCAAAACCTTTCTCCCAAAAATAGCCTCCGAAGAAGCAAAAGTATCAAATTTGTAAAATTTGGTAAAAGTGTGCAGTGAAGACCAAGTCGCTGCCTTACATATCTGATCAACAGAAGCCTCATTCTTGAAGGCCCATGTGGAAGCCACAGCCCTAGTGGAGTGAGCTGTGATTCTTTCAGGAGGCTGCCGTCCGGCAGTCTCATAAGCCAATCGGATGATGCTTTTAAGCCAAAAAGAGAGAGAGGTAGAAGTTGCTTTTTGACCTCTCCTTTTACCAGAATAAACAACAAACAAGGAAGATGTTTGTCTGAAATCCTTTGTAGCCTCTAAATAGAATTTTAGAGCACGAACTACATCCAAATTGTGCAACAAACGTTCCTTCTTTGAAACTGGATTCGGACACAAAGAAGGCACAACTATCTCCTGGTTAATATTTTTGTTAGAAACAACTTTCGGAAGAAAACCAGGTTTAGTACGCAAAACCACCTTATCTGCATGGAACACCAGATAAGGAGGAGAACACTGCAGAGCAGATAACTCTGAAACTCTTCTAGCAGAAGAAATTGCAACCAAAAACAAAACTTTCCAAGATAATAACTTAATATCTACGGAATGTAAGGGTTCAAACGGAACCCCTTGAAGAACTGAAAGAACTAAATTGAGACTCCAAGGAGGAGTCAAAGGTTTGTAAACAGGCTTGATTCTAACCAGAGCCTGAACAAAAGCTTGAACATCTGGCACAGCCGCCAGCTTTTTGTGAAGTAAAACAGATAAAGCAGAAATCTGTCCCTTCAAAGAACTTGCAGATAATCCTTTCTCCAAACCCTCTTGTAGAAAGGAGAGAATCTTAGGAATTTTCATCTTGTTCCATGGGAATCCTTTAGATTCGCACCAACAGATATATTTTTTCCATATTTTATGGTAAATTTTTCTAGTTACAGGCTTTCTAGCCTGAATAAGAGTATCAATGACAGAATCTGAGAACCCACGCTTTGATAAAATCAAGCGTTCAATCTCCAAGCAGTCAGTTGGAGTGAGGCCAGATTCGGATGTTCGAACGGACCTTGAACAAGAAGGTCCTGTCTCAAAGGTAGCTTCCATGGTGGAGCCGATGACATATTCACCAGGTCTGCATACCAAGTTCTGCGTGGCCACGCAGGAGCTATCAAGATCACTGAAGCCCTCTCCTGATTGATCCTGGCTACCAGCCTGGGAATGAGAGGAAACGGTGGGAATACATAAGCTAGGTTGAAGGTCCAGGGCGCTACTAGTGCATCTACTAGAGTCGCCTTGGGATCCCTGGATCTGGACCCGTAGCAAGGAACCTTGAAGTTCTGACGAGACGCCATCAGATCCATGTCTGGAATGCCCCATAATTGAGTTATTTGGGCAAAGATTTCCGGATGGAGTTCCCACTCCCCCGGATGAAATGTCTGACGACTCAGAAAATCCGCTTCCCAATTTTCCACTCCTGGGATGTGGATTGCAGACAAGTGGCAGGAGTGATTCTCCGCCCATTGAATTATTTTGGCCACTTCTTCCATCGCCAGGGAACTCCTTGTTCCCCCCTGATGGTTGATATATGCAACAGTCGTCATGTTGTCTGATTGAAACCTTATGAATTTGGCCTTTGCTAGTTGAGGCCAAGCCTTGAGAGCATTGAATATCGCTCTCAGTTCCAGAATGTTTATCGGGAGAATCGATTCTTCCCGAGACCATAGACCCTGAGCTTTCAGGGGTTCCCAGACCGCGCCCCAGCCCACCAGACTGGCGTCGGTCGTGACAATGACCCACTCTGGTCTGCGGAAGCTCATCCCTTGTGACAGGTTGTCCAGGGTCAGCCACCAACGGAGTGAATCTCTGGTCCTCTGATCTACTTGGATCGTCGGAGACAAGTCTGTATAATCCCCATTCCACTGTCTGAGCATGCACAGTTGTAATGGTCTTAGATGAATTCGCGCAAAAGGAACTATGTCCATTGCCGCAACCATCAAACCTATTACTTCCATGCACTGCGCTATGGAAGGAAGAAGAACAGAATGAAGTACTTGACAAGAGCTTAGAAGTTTTGATTTTCTGGCCTCTGTCAGAAAAATCTTCATTTCTAAGGAGTCTATTATTGTTCCCAAGAAGGGAACTCTTGTTGACGGGAATAGAGAACTTTTTTCTACGTTCACTTTCCACCCGTGAGATCTGAGAAAGGCTAGGACAATGTCCGTATGAGCCTTTGCTTGTGGCAGAGACGACGCTTGAATCAGTATGTCGTCCAAGTAAGGTACTACTGCAATGCCCCTTGGCCTTAGCACCGCTAGAAGGGACCCTAGTACCTTTGTGAAAATTCTTGGAGCAGTGGCTAATCCGAATGGAAGTGCCACAAACTGGTAATGCTTGTCCAGAAAGGCGAACCTTAGGAACCGATGATGTTCCTTGTGGATAGGAATATGTAGATACGCATCCTTTAAATCCACCGTGGTCATGAATTGACCTTCCTGGATGGTAGGAAGAATTGTCCGAATGGTTTCCATTTTGAACGATGGAACCCTGAGAAATTTGTTTAGGATCTTGAGATCCAAAATTGGTCTGAATGTTCCCTCTTTTTTGGGAACTATGAACAGATTGGAGTAAAACCCCATCCCTTGTTCTCCTAATGGAACAGGATGAATCACTCCCATTTTTAACAGGTCTTCTACACAATGTAAGAATGCCTGTCTTTTTATTTGGTCTGAAGACAATTGAGACCTGTGGAACCTTCCCCTTGGGGGTAGTTCCTTGAATTCCAGGAGATAACCTTGAGAAACTATTTCTAGCGCCCAAGGATCCTGAACATCTCTTGCCCAAGCCTGAGCGAAGAGAGAGAGTCTGCCCCCCACCAGATCCGGTCCCGGATCGGGGGCCAACATCTCATGCTGTCTTAGTAGCGGTAGCAGGCTTCTTGGCCTGCTTACCTTTGTTCCAGCCTTGCATCGGTCTCCAGGCTGGCTTGGTTTGAGAAGTATTACCCTCTTGCTTAGAGGATGTAGAATTTGAGGCTGGTCCGTTTCTGCGAAAGGGACGAAAATTTGGTTTATTTTTAGCCTTAAAAGACCTATCCTGAGGAAGGGCGTGGCCCTTTCCCCCAGTGATGTCTGAAATAATCTCTTTCAAGTCAGGGCCAAACAGCGTCTTCCCCTTGAAAGGGATGTTAAGCAATTTGTTCTTGGAGGACACATCCGCTGACCAAGACTTTAGCCAAAGTGCTCTACGCGCCACAATAGCAAAACCTGAATTTTTCACCGCTAATCTAGCTAATTGCAAAGTGGCGTCTAAGGTAAAAGAGTTAGCCAATTTAAGTGCGTGAACTCTGTCCATAACCTCCTCATAAGAAGATTCTTTATCGAGCGACTTTTCTAGTTCTTCGAACCAGAAATACGCTGCTGTAGTGACAGGAACAATGCATGAAATTGGTTGTAAAAGGTAACCTTGCTGAACAAACATCTTTTTAAGCAAACCCTCTAATTTTTTATCCATAGGATCTTTGAAAGCACAACTATCTTCTATAGGGATAGTAGTGCGTTTGTTTAGAGTAGAAACCGCCCCCTCGACCTTGGGGACTGTCTGCCATAAGTCCTTCCTGGGGTCGACCATAGGAAATAATTTCTTAAATATAGGGGGAGGGACAAAAGGTATGCCGGGCCTTTCCCATTCTTTATTTACAATGTCCGCCACCCGCTTGGGTATAGGAAAAGCTTCGGGGGGCACCGGAACCTCTAGGAACTTGTCCATCTTACATAGTTTCTCTGGAATCACCAAATTGTCACAATCATCCAGAGTAGATAACACCTCCTTAAGCAGAGCGCGGAGATGTTCCAATTTAAATTTGAATGTAATAACATCAGGTTCAGCTTGTTGAGAAATTTTTCCTGAATCTGAAATTTCTCCCTCAGACAAAACCTCCCTGGCCCCTTCAGACTGGTGTAAAGGCGTGTCAGAACCATTATCATCAGCGTCCTCATGCTCTTCAGTATCTAAAACAGAGCAGTCGCGCTTTCGCTGATAAGTGGGCATTTTGGCTAAAATGTTTTTAATAGAATTATCCATCACAGCCGTTAATTGTTGCATAGTAAGGAGGATTGGCGCACTAGATAAACTAGGGGCCTCCTGAGTGGGCAAGACTTGGGTAGACATAGAAGGAGATGATGCAGTACCATGCTTACTCCCCTCACTTAAGGAATCATTTTGGGCCACATTATTATCAGAGGCATCATTGTCCTACTTTGTTTATCACATTCATCACATATATTTAAATGGAGAGGAACCTTGGCTTCCGAACATACAGAACATCGTCTATCTGATTGTTCAGACATGTTAACAGGCATAAACTTGATAACAAAGCACAAAAAACGTTTTAAAATAAAACCGTTACTGTCACTTTAAATTTTAAACTGAACACACTTTATTACTGAATATGTGAAAAAGTATGAAGGAATTGTTCAAAATTCAGTGTGAGTTGTGTATCCAGGCGCCAACAATGGAGGCTAAGGCTAAAGTTAAAACTTGAATTTTTTAATCAAGACAAATCTTCTACACAATAATGATTCTATTATAAAACACTTCTGACAAAAATTGTTAAAAAATGCAGTTAAAAAAAATTACAATGAAAAAATGCAATAAAAAATGCAAGGATCCTTGCTAAAAAAACAATGATAGGTTAAAAACAATAAACTGTATTAATACACTTAGTACAGGGTATAGTATTTACGATCTTGTACTATATACAGAGCAATCAGACAGGTAGCTCCAATAAACAACAATAATATGTGTGAATGTGTGTGTGGGAGCTTGCGCCCCACACTGAGTGCTGGGTCCAAGTGGTGAGAAAAAAAACAGAAAAAAGAGAAAAAAAACAGTTCAAAGTCAAAATCAATCCTGTGACCAGAAATCAATTTGTCAATCCTGTGACCAAAAATTAGAGTGTCTAAAAAATGTAACGAAAGCGTAACAAAAGAATGTCAATCCTGTGAGGAAAGAAAAAATGTGAAAAATAATGTCAATCCTGTGAGGGAAAGGATGAAAACAATGTAGCGATGAAAGTTAATTCTTTTAGAATGCTCCACTCCTGTGCAAAAATATCCAGCAGCGTGCTTAGTGATGTAAAAAACTTTGTAAAGTCAAACCGTGAAAATTGGAGACTGAGCTCCATGTTAAAAACAAAAACAAAAACAAAAACGACAGTGGAAATAATAGACGAATATTCCAATCGATAAAAACCTGTGGAGAAAGAGAATATACAATGTGTAGATAATACTTTCAATGTACCCTCCTATTAAAATAAAGCTTACCAGGTCTACGCGTTTCGGCCTTGCCTAGGCCTTTATCAAGACTACACATTGTATATTCTCTTTCTCCACAGGTTTTTATCGATTGGAATATTCGTCTATTATTTCCACTGTCGTTTTTGTTTTTGTTTTTGTTTTTAACTTGGAGCTCAGTCTCCAATTTGCACTGTTTGACTTTACAAAGTTTTTTACATCACTAAGCACGCTGCTGGATATTTTTGCACAGGAGTGGAGCATTCTAAAAGAATTAACTTTCATCGCTACATTGTTTTCATCCTTTCCCTCACAGGATTGACATTATTTTTCACATTTTTTCTTTCCTCACAGGATTGACATTCTTTTGTTACGCTTTCGTTACATTTTTTAGACACTCTAATTTTTGGTCACAGGATTGACAAATTGATTTCTGGTCACAGGATTGATTTTGACTTTGAACTGTTTTTTTTCTCTTTTTTCTGTTTTTTTTCTCACCACTTGGACCCAGCACTCAGTGTGGGGCGCAAGCTCCCACACACACATTCACACATATTATTGTTGTTTATTGGAGCTACCTGTCTGATTGCTCTGTATATAGTACAAGATCGTAAATACTATACCCTGTACTAAGTGTATTAATACAGTTTATTGTTTTTAACCTATCATTGTTTTTTTAGCAAGGATCCTTGCATTTTTTATTGCATTTTTTCATTGTAATTTTTTTTAACTGCATTTTTTAACAATTTTTGTCAGAAGTGTTTTATAATAGAATCATTATTGTGTAAAAGATTTGTCTTGATTAAAAAATTCAAGTTTTAACTTTAGCCTTAGCCTCCATTGTTGGCGCCTGGATACACAACTCACACTGAAAACCTTCTAGGTGGCAGCTAGGTACCACCTCTCCAGGCATAAAAGGTTTAGTAGGCGCTGAGATATACACTTATTTACAATTGTTCAAAATTCACCAACATTTCACCACAGTGTCTTAAAGGCTTAAAAGTATTGCACACCAAATTTGAAAGCTTTAACTCTTAAAATAACGGAACCGGAGCCGTTTTTACATTTAACCCCTATACAGTCCCTGGTATCTGCTTTGCTGAGACCCAACCAAGCCCAGAGGGGAATACGATACCAAATGACGCCTTCAATAAGCTTTTTCAGTGGATCCGAGCTCCTCACACATGCATCTGCATGCCTTGCTTTCCAAAAACAACTGCGCATTAGTGGCGCGAAAATGAGGCTCTGCCTATGACTAGCAAAGGCCCCCAGTGAAAAAGGTGTCCAATACAGTGCCTGCCGTTTTTTTAATGCAATTCCCAAGATTAAAATAACCCTTCAAAGTTATAATCCATTAAATATGCTTATAAAGTAATCGTATTAGCCCAGAAATATGTCTACCAGTCTTTAAAGCCCTTGTGAAGCCCTTTATTCTTATATTTAAACTAAGAAAATGGCTTACCGGATCCCATAGGGAAAATGACAGCTTCCAGCATTACCAAGTCTTGTTAGAAATGTGTCATACCTCAAGCAGCAAAGTCTGCCCACTGTTTCCCCCAACTGAAGTTACTTCATCTCAACAGTCCTGTGTGGAAACAGCCATCGATTTTAGTAACGGTTGCTAAAATCATCTTCCTCTTACAAACAGAAATCTTCATCTCTTTTCTGTTTCAGAGTAAATAGTACATACCAGCACTATTTTAAAATAACAAACTCTTGATTGAAGAATAAAACTACATTTAAACACCAAAAAACTCTAAGCCATCTCCGTGGAGATGTTGCCTGTGCAACGGCAAAGAGAATGACTGGGGAAGGCGGAGCCTAGGAGGGATCATGTGACCAGCTTTGCTGGGCTCTTTGCCATTTCCTGTTGGGGAAGAGAATATCCCACAAGTAAGGATGACGCCGTGGACCGGACACACCTATGTTGGAGAAATAAATAAAGTATAATACAAAGTTTTGTAACTACAGATAATGAAAAATTTTATATTACAATCTAATCTCATACTGTTACCCTTTAAATCATATATATATATATATATATATATATATATATATATATATATATATACCTGTAAAGTGTGCAAGCTTTGAAACCCTTTCAGTTCTGTCGCTGAACTACCCCCACCGTTTAATCTTTAGTTTGAAATTCGTATGCGCTGAATGCAGGCCATGTAAGCGCACGCTGGATTTTGTTGATATCACACACGACAAATCAGACTAGTGCACATTATGGGGCATATTTATTAAAGTCTTGCGGACCTGATCCGACAATGCGGATCAGGTCCGCCAGACTTCGCTGAATACGGCGCCGCCCCCTGCAGACTCGCACCCAATAGGCCGCCAGCAGGGGGTGTCAATCAACCCGATCGTACTCGATTGGGTTGATTTCCAGCGATGTCTGTCCGCCTGCTCAGAGCAGACGGACAGGTTATGGAGCAGCGGACTTTGTGACCGCTGCTTCATAACTGCTGATTCTGGCGAGTCTGCAGGCTCACCAGAAACACGGGGCATTAAGCTCCATTCGGAGCTTGATACATATGCCCCTATATGTCTTCTTGTCATCAGCAGATAACATTACAGCAAGTATTACTTATCTATATAATATATCATACTTGTAGCATAATATACAGATATAATAGTAATATACAGCTGTATTGTATGCGGATATAATAGTAATATACAGCTGTATTGTATACGGATATAATAGTAATATACAGCTGTATTGTATACAGATATAATAGTAATATACAGCTGTATTGTATACAGATATAATAGTAATATACAGCTGTATTGTATACGGATATAATAGTAATATTACAGCTGTATTGTATACGGATATTATAGTAATATACAGCTGTATTGTATGCGGATATAATAGTAATATACAGCTGTATTGTATACGGATATAATAGTAATATACAGCTGTATTGTATACGGATATAATAGTAATATAAAGCTGTATTGTATACGGATAAAATAGTAATATAAAGCTGTATTGTATAAGGATATAATAGTAATATAAAGCTGTATTGTATACGGATATAATAGTAATATAAAGCTGTATTGTATACGTGTCAGCCGCTCTGGAATCAATCCGGGATGTAACCCAACTGCTAGCGTGAATTGAAAGCACACGCTAGCACACTGAGAAATATCCAGGACGTGACCCACTCAGGAAGCAGATTAGAAGATAACAAAAATGAATATTGTTCCAGAATGCAGGAAAGCCACAAAGGATAAAACGTCCCTTTAAGTAGTACAAAGAACAAAAAGGAAATGCTCTTACTTTGAAGCTTCTGAAAAAGGTCCTCTTTAGCAGGCTTGTAAAACAAAGGAAAAGTTCTCTTTTGCAGCTTGTAAAAGTATAATGTCCCATTAAGCAGGTTTATAACAAACAGAAAGGCAAAGTTCTCTTTTGCAGCTTGTAAAAGTAAATGTCCCTTTTAAGCAGGTGTATAACAAACAGAAAGGCAAAGTTCTCTTTTGCAGCTTGTAAAAGTATAATGTCCCTTTAAGCAGGTTTATAACAAACAGAAAGGCAAAGTTCTCTTTTGCAGCTTGTAAAAGTAAATGTCCCTTTTAAGCAGGTGTATAACAAACAGAAAGGCAAAGTTCTCTTTTGCAGCTTGTAAAAGTAAATGTCCCTTTTAAGCAGGTGTATAACAAACAGAAAGGCAAAGTTCTCTTTTGCAGCTTGTAAAAGTAAAATGTCCCTTTAAGCAGGTCTTGTTTAACAAAGAATAGGTTTAAAGGTAAAGGCCAAAGCAAGGTCAGGCAGGCAGAAGTCGGCATCCAAATATCAGCAAAAGGTATAGGCAAAAGACAGGGTCAGGCAAGCAGAAGTCGGCATCCAAGTGTCAGCAAAAGGGTAATAGCTACAGGCAAGGTCAGGCAGGCAGAAGTCAATGTCCAAATATCAGCAAGTAGGGATTAGGCAAGAGGCTTGGTCAGGCAGGCAGAAGTCGGTACACAGAAGAATAAAACTGATATGGTACTCACAATCCAGGGAAACAAACAAACGGGCCCAGATTCAGATCTCCCGCCGAGATTTAAAGGGCAGGAGCGTAACCGTCATCAGAGGGGTGTGAGAGAAAGCGTCATGTTGCTAAGCAACATGACGTCAGAGACACAGAGGAGTTCCGGGAGCCGCGGCGACACGGCGATGAACGGAAGCGCTCATGACAGCACCCCCTCCTCAAGGACCCCTCCGGGGGACAGGACCAGGTCTATCAGGATGAGTCTTGTGGAAGGTCTTGACCAATATTGGAGCATTTACTTGATGAGCAGGTTCCCAAGAACGTTCCGTGACTGGATAACCCTTCCAATGAATGAGATAATACAATTTCTTGCCCCGCAATTTGGAATCTAGAATATGGCTGATCTCAAACTCAGGATGTCCATGCACCAATAACGGTGGAGGTTTAGAAAAAGGCTTAGAATACCTGTTAATCATCACAGGTTTTAAAAGAGAAACATGGAATACCGGATGGACTTTGAGAGACTTGGGTAAAGCTACCCGATAAGCAGTGGAACATACCTGACCCATTATTCGGAAAGGACCCACATATCGTGGTCCCAATTTGTTAGAAGGTTGTTTCAGGCGAAGAAATCGAGAGGAAATCCAAACTTTATCACCAGGGCGATATTTGGGAGCCTTTTTCCGTCGAAGATCCGAAAAGAACTTGTAACGTCTAGAAGTTACAGAAAGAATACGATGTATCTTCTGCCAATGTCGAGTTAATCTTCGGGCTGTAAGATCAGAAGCAGGATTCACTGTGGAGGAAGTATGCAAAGGGAACGTCCTAGGCTGATATCCGTAAGCTGCATGAAAAGGAGAAGTCTGAAGGGAGGAATTGTACCGGGCATTATGGGCCAATTCAGCCAAAGGAAGGTAAGAAGTCCAGTTAGAATGATAATGATCCACATAATGTCTAAGATATGTTTCAAGACACTGGTTTACTCTTTCAGTCTGACCATTCGATTGTGGGTGGTGAGAAGTAGAGAGAGATATAGTAGTACCAAAATGTTTACAAAGTGACCTCCAAAATCGAGAAACGAATTGTACCCCTCTATCTGAAACAATATCAAGAGGAAATCCATGGATTCTTACAATATGTAGAATAAAAAGTTCAGAGAGTCTTTTGGCAGATGGTAATCCTGGCAAGGGTACAAAATGAGCCGTCTTAGTGAACCTGTCGACCACCACCCAGATAGTATTGTTCCCAGTGGACAAGGGAAGATCGGTAATAAAGTCCATGGATACATGAGTCCAAGGCTGGTGAGGTATAGGCAATGGTTGGAGTAATCCTGAAGGAAGTTGGCGTGGAGTTTTGTTCATGGCACATTGTGTGCATACTGAGACGTAATCCTTCACATCTTGAGAGAGTGTAGGCCACCAGACATGTTGTTTGAGGTTTCGAGTGGTAATACTGATGCCAGGATGTCCAGAAAGGGGACTATCATGAGCCCAAAATAAAATCTTGGAACGAAGGCGTTCAGGAACAAAGAGTAAACCATTGGGAGGTTTACAGGACAAAGGAAGACGCTCTTGAGCGGACTGTAATTCTTGTAACCAAGAAGTTGTTAACTGGGCAATGACTTCATGAGGTTGGAGAATGGTACCAGACTCAGGAACTGGGGTATCTTGAAATTGTCTGGAAAGTGCGTCTGCTTTAATATTTTTTGAACCAGGTATGTAAGACAAATTATAGTGAAACCGAGAGAAGAATAAGGACCAGCGTGCTTGCCTGGAATTTAGTCGTTTGGCTGTTTGGAGATACAGAAGATTCTTATGATCAGTAAGTATAGTAAATGGCAAAGAAGTACCTTCCAGCCAATGTCTCCATTCATCCAATGCCATCTTGATGGCAAGCAACTCTTTATTCCCTACGTCATAGTTAAATTCGGAAGGAGTGAATTTTTTAGAGAAAAAAGCAACAGGATGAATCCTTCCAGTCTCTGGTATTCGTTGAGACAGAACCGCTCCAGCAGCAACAGAGGAAGCATCCACCTCCAGAATAAATTGAAACTCAGGATTTGGATGACGAAGGATAGGAGCTGAGGAAAAAGCTTCTTTGAGAGATTCAAAAGCTTCTATAGCCTCAGACGGCCATACTTTACAGTTTTGTCCTTTTCTTGTGAGAGAAGTAAGAGGAGAAGTAATAGTAGCAAAATTCTTGATGAACTTTCTGTAATAATTGGCGAAGCCTAGGAAACGTTGTAAAGCCTTCAAAGAATCAGGTCTAGGCCAATCCAAAATGGCAGAAAGTTTAGTAGGGTCCATTTCGAATCCAGATGCCGATATTACATAACCCAGAAAGGGTATGATTTTTTGATGGAAAGAACATTTCTCCAGTTTAGCAAACAGATGGAATTCTCTTAGACGTTGAAGTACTTTCTTGACGTGGTGCACATGATCTTGGTGGTTCTGAGAAAAAATTAAGATGTCGTCCAGGTATATGATAACAAAAATATTCAAAAAATCACGAAAGATCTCATTTACAAAATGCTGGAAAACCGCCGGAGCATTGCATAGCCCAAAGGGCATGACCAAATATTCATAATGCCCAAATCGAGTGTTAAAGGCAGTCTTCCACTCATCTCCTTTGCGTATACGGATCAAGTTGTATGCACCACGTAGGTCGAGTTTGGTGAAAATGGTGGCTCCCTGAAGATAAGTAAAAAGTTCAGGAATAAGGGGCAGAGGATAACTGTTCTTGATGGTAATCTGATTCAATCCACGATAATCAATACAGGGTCTTAATCCGCCATCCTTTTTTCCCACAAAAAAGAAACCAGCCCCTACAGGGGAAGAGGAGGGTCGAATAAATCCTCTAGCCAGATTGTCTTTTATATATTCTTCCAGAGCCATGTTTTCTGGTTTAGAAAGTGGATATGTTTTGCCTCGAGGATAGGCAGCCCCAGGAAGGAGGTCAATGGGACAATCAAAAGGGCGATGAGGAGGAAGACGTTCCGCTTCTTTTTTGGAGAAGACATCCACAAAGTCATGGTAATGCATAGGTAAGGATTCCGGAGTTTCAACTGTGAGAGCAATAGTGAGTGGTAACTTAGTAATCTCTTGAAGACATTTAGTCTGGCATGTAGATCCCCAGGAAGTGAGTTCACCGAAAGTCCAAGAAAAAATGGGATTGTGAATCTGGAGCCAGGGTAATCCCAAGATAATGGGAAATTGCGGAGTGGGAATGACATCGAAACAAATTGTCTCAGAATGAAGTATTCCTACGGTGAGGATTAAGGGTTGAGTAGAAAACTGAATGTATCCAGAACCCAAAGGATCTCCACTGACCGTAGAGACTGAAATGGAATACTCCTTCTTTAGTAAGGGTATAGAATGAGTAGAAACAAATGTAGAGTCAATGAACACACCTCCAGCACCAGAATCAATTAGGGCTTGGGTATAGATCTTCTTTTGTCCAATTAGAAGAGTTACTGGAACAAAGAGTTTCTTGTATAGGGAATGACCACTATTTTGGCTTAACTCAGTTCCCTGGACTAGAGTTAAGCCCTGGCTTTTACTGGCCTAGTAGGACAATCCCTTAATAAATGTCCTTTAAGGCCACAGTACAGACATAAGCCAAGAGTCCGTCTTCTTAAGCGTTCAGTCTCAGTTAATTTTATACTTCCTACTTCCATGGGTTCAGCCTGATCAGTAGTAGGAGAGGCTGGAGTGACTGGACTAGAAAAACGAGGAGCTAAACGAAAAGGAGTTCGAGTGGCAGTCCTCTGTGTTCTATCCTTTTCTTGTTGGCGTTCACGAAACCTGGCGTCGAGACAGATACAGAGATTTATTAAGGCTTCTAAGGACTCTGGAAGTTCACGATACACCAATTCATCCTTGAGACGCTCAGAAAGTCCTTTACGGAAAGCGGCTCTGAGTGCTCCCTGATTCCAAGTGGTTTCAGAGGCAAGGGTGCGGAACTCAATTGCATATTGAGAGACTGGTTGATTTCCTTGACGTAAATCCAGGAGAGTTGCTTCAGCAGCGGATGACCTTCCAGGTTTATCGAATACGTTTGAGAATGTAGATAGAAATGTATCAACATCCAACAGTATAGGATCATTCTTTTCTAGCAAAGGTGACACCCAAGCCAAGGCTTTTCCTTTCATTAAGGAAATAAGAAACGTGATTCTAGAAGAGGCAGTAGCAAAGAGAGTAGGGCTATTTCGGAAATGAAGACGGCATTGATTCAAAAAGCCTCTACATTCTTCAGGATTCCCATCATATTTATCCGGAAGAGGAATCCTGGGACTTAGTTGTACCTGAGACTGATTGTTAGGAATCGGAGGAGGTAATGCCTCAATCGGATTTGGATTGGGATTAGGATTGGGAGGTGCGGTAGCAACCAAATTTTGTAATAGAGCAGTAATTTGATCAAGTTTAGTGTCCAGAGACTGCAAGTGAGTGGCATGAGAACCCAAGAGCTGTCCCTGGTGAGCCACGGCCATAGATAATTCAGTGGGGTCCATTTTTATGGCCCGTTTGTAATGTCAGCCGCTCTGGAATCAATCCGGGATGTAACCCAACTGCTAGCGTGAATTGAAAGCACACGCTAGCACACTGAGAAATATCCAGGACGTGACCCACTCAGGAAGCAGATTAGAAGATAACAAAAATGAATATTGTTCCAGAATGCAGGAAAGCCACAAAGGATAAAACGTCCCTTTAAGTAGTACAAAGAACAAAAAGGAAATGCTCTTACTTTGAAGCTTCTGAAAAAGGTCCTCTTTAGCAGGCTTGTAAAACAAAGGAAAAGTTCTCTTTTGCAGCTTGTAAAAGTATAATGTCCCATTAAGCAGGTTTATAACAAACAGAAAGGCAAAGTTCTCTTTTGCAGCTTGTAAAAGTAAATGTCCCTTTTAAGCAGGTGTATAACAAACAGAAAGGCAAAGTTCTCTTTTGCAGCTTGTAAAAGTATAATGTCCCTTTAAGCAGGTTTATAACAAACAGAAAGGCAAAGTTCTCTTTTGCAGCTTGTAAAAGTAAATGTCCCTTTTAAGCAGGTGTATAACAAACAGAAAGGCAAAGTTCTCTTTTGCAGCTTGTAAAAGTAAATGTCCCTTTTAAGCAGGTGTATAACAAACAGAAAGGCAAAGTTCTCTTTTGCAGCTTGTAAAAGTAAAATGTCCCTTTAAGCAGGTCTTGTTTAACAAAGAATAGGTTTAAAGGTAAAGGCCAAAGCAAGGTCAGGCAGGCAGAAGTCGGCATCCAAATATCAGCAAAAGGTATAGGCAAAAGACAGGGTCAGGCAAGCAGAAGTCGGCATCCAAGTGTCAGCAAAAGGGTAATAGCTACAGGCAAGGTCAGGCAGGCAGAAGTCAATGTCCAAATATCAGCAAGTAGGGATTAGGCAAGAGGCTTGGTCAGGCAGGCAGAAGTCGGTACACAGAAGAATAAAACTGATATGGTACTCACAATCCAGGGAAACAAACAAACGGGCCCAGATTCAGATCTCCCGCCGAGATTTAAAGGGCAGGAGCGTAACCGTCATCAGAGGGGTGTGAGAGAAAGCGTCATGTTGCTAAGCAACATGACGTCAGAGACACAGAGGAGTTCCGGGAGCCGCGGCGACACGGCGATGAACGGAAGCGCTCATGACAATACGGATATAATAGTAATATACAGCTGTATTGTATACGGATATAATAGTAATATACAGCTGTATTGTATACGGATATAATAGTAATATACAGCTGTATTGTATACGGATATAATAGTAATATTACAGCTGTATTGTATACGGATATAATAGTAATATACAGCTGTATTGTATACGGATATAATAGTAATATTACAGCTGTATTGTATACGGATATTATAGTAATATACAGCTGTACTGTATACAGATATAATAGTAATATACAGCTGTATTGTATACGGATATAATAGTAATATTACAGCTGTATTGTATACGGATATTATAGTAATATACAGCTGTACTGTATACAGATATAATAGTAATATACAGCTGTATTGTATACGGATATAATAGTAATATACAGATGTATTGTATACAGATATAATAGTAATATACAGCTGTATTGTATACAGATATAATAGTAATATACAGCTGTATTGTATACAGATATAATAGTAATATACAGCTGTATTGTATACAGATATAATAGTAATATACAGCTGTATTGTATACAGATATAATAGTAATATACAGCTGCATTGTATACGGATATAATAGTAATATACAGCTGTATTGTATATGGATATAATAGTAATATACAGCTGTATTTTATACGGATATAATAGTAATATACAGCTGTATTGTATACGGATATAATGTATACGAATATAATAGTAATATACAGCTGTATTGTATACAGATATAATGTATACGGATATAATAGTTCTTTCCATATCCAGGTACTTGCTGCACAGCTACAGAATGATAATCGTGTAGTGCATGCCATCTCATCTGGTGATCTTATAATGCGTAAGTCTTTCCATATCCAGGTACTTGCTGCACATTTACAGAATGATAATCGTGTAGTGCATGCCATCTCATCTGGTGATCTTATAATGCGTAAGTCTTTCCATATCTAGGTACTTGCTGCACATTTACAGAATGATAATCGTGTAGTGCATGCCATCTCACCTGGTGATCTTATAATGCTTAAGTCTTTCCATATCTAGGTACTTGCTGCACATTTACAGAATGATAATCGTGTAGTGCATGCCATCTCACCTGGTGATCTTATAATGCTTAAGCCTTTCCATATCTAGGTACTTGCTGCACATTTACAGAATGATAATCGTGTAGTGCATGCCATCTCACCTGGTGATCTTATAATGCTTAAGTCTTTTCATATCCAGGTACATGCTGCACAGTTACAGAATGATAATCGTGTAGTGCATGCCATCTCACCTGGTGGTCTTATAATGCTTAAGTCTTTCCATATCTAGGTACTTGCTGCACATTTACAGAATGATAATCGTGTAGTGCATGCCATCTCACCTGGTGATCTTATAATGCTTAAGTCTTTCCATATCTAGGTACTTGCTGCACATTTACAGAATGATAATCGTGTAGTGCATGCCATCTCACCTGGTGATCTTATAATGCTTAAGTCTTTTCATATCTAGGTACATGCTGCACATTTACAGAATGATAATTGTGTAGTGCATGCCATCTCACCTGGTGATCTTATAATGCTTAAGTCTTTTCATATCCAGGTACTTGCTGCACAGTTACAGAATGATAATCATGTAGTGCATGCCATCTCACCTGGTGATCTTATAATGCTTAAGTCTTTTCATATCCAGGTACATGCTGCACAGTTACAGAATGATAATCGTGTAGTGCATGCCGTCTCACCTGGTGAACTTATAATGCTTAAGTCTTTCCATATCTAGGTACTTGCTGCACAGTTAAAGAATGATAATCGTGTAGTGCATGCCATCTCACCTGGTGATCTTATAATGCTTAAGTCTTTCCATATCTAGGTACTTGCTGCACATTTACAGAATGATAATCGTGTAGTGCATGCCATCTCACCTGTGGATCTTATAATGCTTAAGTCTTTCCATATCTAGGTACTTGCTGCACATTTACAGAATGATAATCGTGTAGTGCATGCCATCTCACCTGTGGATCTTATAATGCTCAAAGGGACACTGTACCCAAAAATTTTCTTTCGTGATTCAGATTGAGCATGAAATTTTAAGCAACTTTCTAATTTACTCCTATTATCAAATTTTCTTCATTCTCTTTGTATCTTTATTTGAAATGCAAGAATGTAAGTTTAGATGCCGGCCCATTTTTGTGAACAACCTGGGTTGTCCTTGCTGATTGGTGGATAAATTCATCTACTAATAAAAAAGTGCTGTCCAGAGTACTGAAACCAAAAAAAAGCTTAGATGCCTTCTTTTTCAAATAATGATAGCAAGAGAACGAAGAAAAATTGATAATAGGAGTAAATTAGAAAGTTGCTTAAAATTGCAAGCTCTTTCTGAATTACAAAAGAAAAAATTTGGGGTCAGTGTCCCTTTAAGTCTTTCCATATCTAGGTACTTGCTGCACATTTACAGAATGATAATCGTGTAGTGCATGCCATCTCACCTGGTGATCTTATAATGCTTAAGTCTTTTTATATCCAGGTACTTTCTGCACAGTTAAAGAATGATAATCGTGTAGTGCATGCTATCTCACCTGGTGATCTTATAATGCTTAAGCCTTTCCATATCTAGGTACTTGCTGCACATTTACAGAATGATAATCGTGTAGTGCATGTCATCTCACCTGGTGATCTTATAATGCTTAAGTCTTTTCATATCCAGGTACATGCTGCACAGTTAAAGAATGATAATCGTGTAGTACATGCCAGCTCACCTGGTGTTCTTATAATGCTTAAAGGGACATTAAACCCACATTTTTTTCTTTCATGATTTAGAAAGAGAATGCAATTTTAAACATCTTTCTAATTTACTTCTATTATCTAATTTGTTTTATTCTCTTGACATTCTTTGCTGAAAGGCATATCTAGATATGCTCAGTAGCTGCTGATTGGTTGCTGCACATAGAAGTCTTGTGTGATTGGCTCACCCATGTGCATTGCTTTTTCTTCAACTAAGGATATCTAAAAAATTAAGCAAAATAAATAATAGAAGTAAATTGTAATGTTGTTTAAATTTGTATTCTCTATCTGAATCATGAAAGAAATATTTTGGGTTTAGTGGCCCTTTAAGTCTTTTCATATCCAGGTACTTGCTGCACAGTTACAGAATGATAATCGTGTAGTGCATGCCAGCTCACCTGGTGATCTTATAATGCTTAAGTCTTTTCATATCCAGGTACATGCTGCACAGTTAAAGAATGATAATCGTGTAGTGCATGCCATCTCACCTGGTGATCTTATAATGCTTAAGTCTTTTCATATCCAGGTACATGCTGCACAGCTACAGAATGATAATCGTGTAGTGCATGCCATCTCACCTGGTGATCTTATAATGCTTAAGTCTTTCCATATCCAGGTACTTGCTGCACAGTTACAGAATGATAATCGTTTAGTGCATGCCATCTCACCTGGTGATCTTATAATGCTTAAGTCTTTTCATATCCAGGTACATGCTGCACAGTTAAAGAATGATAATCGTGTAGTGCATGCTATCTCACCTGGTGATCTTATAATGCTTAAGTCTTTCCATATCCAGGTACTTGCTGCACAGTTAAAGAATGATAATCGTGTAGTGCATGCCATCTCACCTGGTGATCTTATAATGCTTAAGTCTTTCCATATCCAGGTATATGCTGCACAGTTAAAGAATGATAATCGTGTAGTGCATGCTATCTCACCTGGTGATCTTATAATGCTTAAGTCTTTTCATATCCAGGTACATGCTGCACAGTTAAAGAATGATAATCGTGTAGTGCATGCCATCTCACCTGGTGATCTTATAATGCTTAAGTCTTTTCATATCCAGGTACATGCTGCACAGTTAAAGAATGATAATCGTGTAGTGCATGCTATCTCACCTGGTGATCTTATAATGCTTAAGTCTTTTCATATCCAGGTACATGCTGCACAGATAAAGAATGATAATCGTGTAGTGCATGCCATCTCACCTGGTGATCTTATAATGCTTAAGTCTTTCCATATCTAGGTACATGCTGCACAGTTACAGAATGATAATCGTGTAGTGCATGCCATCTCACCTGGTGATCTTATAATGCGTAAGTCTTTCCATATCCAGGTGCTTGCTGCACAGCTACAGAATGATAATCGTGTAGTGCATGCCATCTCACCTTGTGATCTTATAATGCTTAAGTCTTTCCATATCCAGGTACTTGCTGCACAGTTAAAGAATGATAATCGTGTAGTGCATGCCATCTCACCTGGTGATCTTATAATGCTTAAGTCTTTTCATATCCAGGTACATGCTGCACAGTTACAGAATGATAATCGTGTAGTGCATGCCAGCTCACCTGGTGATCTTATAATGCTTAAGTCTTTTCATATCCAGGTACTTGCTGCACATTTACAGAATGATAATCGTGTAGTGCATGCCATCTCACCTGGTGATCTTATAATGCTTAAGTCTTTCCATATCCAGGTACTTGCTGCACAGTTACAGAATGATAATAGTGTAGTGCATGTCATCTCACCTGGTGATCTTATAATGCTTAAGTCTTTTCATATCTAGGTACATGCTGCACAGTTACAGAATGATAATCGTGTAGTGCATGCCATCTCACCTGGTGATCTTATAATGCGTAAGTCTTTCCATATCCAGGTGCTTGCTGCACAGCTACAGAATGATAATCGTGTAGTGCATGCCATCTCACCTGGTGATCTTATAATGCTTAAGTCTTTCCATATCCAGGTACTTGCTGCACAGTTAAAGAATGATAATCGTGTAGTGCATGCCATCTCACCTGGTGATCTTATAATGCTTAAGTCTTTACATATCCAGGTACATGCTGCACAGTTACAGAATGATAATCGTGTAGTGCATGCCAGCTCACCTGGTGATCTTATAATGCTTAAGTCTTTTCATATCCAGGTACTTGCTGCACATTTACAGAATGATAATTGTGTAGTGCATGCCATCTCACCTGGTGATCTTATAATGCTTAAGTCTTTCCATATCCAGGTACTTGCTGCACAGTTACAGAATGATAATAGTGTAGTGCATGTCATCTCACCTGGTGATCTTATAATGCTTAAGTCTTTTCATATCCAGGTACATGCTGCACAGTTAAAGAATGATAATCGTGTAGTGCATGCCATCTCACCTGGTGATCTTATAATGGTTAAATCTTTTCATATCCAGGTACATGCTGCACAGTTAAAGAATGATAATCGTTTAGTGCATGCCATCTCACCTGTGGATCTTATAATGGTTGAAAGTTTTTCCAGAAAAACAGCTCTGGAGCCAAAGTAGAAGGGGCCTGTCTACGTATTATTTATCGCAAATACAGCAACTGAAGTCACAGAAATGAAATCATGGATCTCACTACAAATTGGTGCCCCCACAGACTGATCCTATCACTGGCAAGGAAATCCATAAAGACTGAGCCTTTGGGACGTATCATTCTCTGATAGTGCTTGATTATTTCTTGAATGTTTAAAGCTAATTAACTCATTTTTTTATTTGTTATTATAATTTCTATATGCTGCATTTACACCCTAGTGATGTTCTTACTGGTGTGTAAAGGAAGTCTCTGTTTTCTAAAGCTTTTAGTAATCACTCAAATGTTACCAATTACTTTTTGTATGATTTATTTATTTTATTACTGTGTAATTGTTATATGTATATCAAACTCACCATGTATCATTTTATAGTTTTGGGCATTCTCATTGTTCCCAGTTATGTCTGCCATACCACCCGATGGGAACAAGACAATGCATTTATTGTTACTGCCACACTGATGGTACAGGTGCCTGTTGGATCTGTGGTTTCATACCACATATCCATGAATTTGGTACCTCTGTATTAATGTTCTTTTAGTTAAAATACTATTAAATTAGGCATTTCAACAATGTATACAATGTTTCACTATTAATGAAACATTACTATACATTCATTTTTATTTTGCTTCATTTTTTGTAAAGTACATATAAAAATTGTACTTGTTCAATTTTCTCCCAGCGATGACTGGGTTAATTGTTTTAGCTAATGTATCTGGGAGGTTTTGTATATTGCCCCTTCCCACATTCTTTATTTGTTTTTGTTATTTGTTTATTGTTAGATGGATTATTAGTTTTGCATTCATTTCAATAGCAGATTGCATTCAAGGTTGTTTAGGTGTTAATATAATTGTGCTTAAATACGTATGTACTTATCTTTAGCTATTAGTTAGAGATTAGAAAAGCAATATACTGTATGTCTGTGGCAACCCCAGTCTCTTAAAGGGACACTACACTGAAAAAGTGTTTTTATATTAATCTATTTTAGACTTGTAAGAGCAGCTGCAGAGTATAAAATGTATGTTGCGTATATGAAGTAGCTGGCTTTGTACTTTTAAACCACAGCCTAATACAAGGGGTTGAGCTTCAGGTAATATCATATCCCATTATGTTATCACTTTGTTTACACAGACTTACATCCTTATCTTTCATTTATGTGGAAAACCAAAGCTCAATACTTTGAGAGAACAATGGACAATTTTATTACTTACCCATTCTGCATGATACTTAGTTTAGTATTTTGGTTTCTGATTTGACTTTTGGCCTGTCAGGATAAACTAGGTGTAAAGATACTGCAAGGTTTGCTAATCTTTGCCGTACTAATTGTTTTTCTTTCTCTTATAGTAATCTGTCTCAAACCAATGCTACACAAGCTCTGTAACCTCGTCAGCCCAGCAACCAGCAGACTAATGCCCTCCTGTGAAGCTCCAGCCTCGCTTGTGTCCCATTGCTATGACCACGACAAC
The DNA here is from genome assembly GCF_027579735.1 of Bombina bombina. Taxonomy (NCBI): domain Eukaryota; kingdom Metazoa; phylum Chordata; class Amphibia; order Anura; family Bombinatoridae; genus Bombina; species Bombina bombina. Next base: position 463,739,461 of record NC_069505.1, on the reverse strand, counting down.
TCTGCACTGCAGTTTGAGATGGTGTTCACCCGACTAAATCATATTGCTGTTTGATGCTATTGTCACAGAGTTTAACAGCATCAGAGGAGGAACTGTTGAAAATAATAAGCAATATCTGTAACTGTTTTTTTTGCAGTGCCTTGTGAGGTCTGAATGGGTTAATTTGTATGAGGGCATTATTAGTCAGGAGAGGCCAGTCTTCTCTAATGGGGCTATAAAATGTAGCTAGTTCTGAGTGTATGTCTATTTATTTTTTCTAAATCTAATCTTTTTCAATCCTTGTTTAAATTCTTGCATTCCAGCTTGTATCAGTGAACACTTAAGTTTCTTGTTATCTTAATAGGCCAAATATATGTGTATATGAATGTATGTATACCATAAATTAGTAAGCTTGGAGAATTATATGCTTTTTACACAACTCTTTTTGTAAACATAAGGAATATCTCAGAAAAAGCAGACATTAGTTCATCCCTGACCTTTGCCCTTTTTTATATATGGTCAAACACAGTACCTACAATTCTGATGAATAGAACTGTTATTTACTTATGTTGTAACCATATTTGGTAAAACCCTTGCATTTTTTAGCTAGCCAATGATAAACTGTAATAGCCTAGATGTGTAGTGTATAAAAACCTAGGATGGGGACCTACACCCCCAGAGAAAAACTTTGTACTCATTCTCTCCTCACTGCAGTGTGATTTTTCAATAAACGAACCCTCTTTAACCTGTCAGGGTCTGAAGAGTTATTCAGTCCAGGGTGAATATCACCAACACAGATATAATAGTAATATACAGCTGTATTGTATACAGGCATAATAGTAATATACAGCTGTATTGTATACGGATATAATAGTAATATACAGCTGTATTGTATATGGATATAATAGTAATATACAGCTGTATTGTATACGGATATAATAGTAATATACAGCTGTATTGTATACGGATATAATAGTAATATACAGCTGTATTGTTTACAGATATAATATTAATATACAGCTGTATTGTATACAGATATAATAGTAATATACAGCTGTATTGTATACAGGCATAATAGTAATATACAGCTGTATTGTATACGGATATAATAGTAATATACAGCTGTATTGTATACGGATATAATAGTAATATACAGCTGTATTGTATACGGATATAATAGTAATATACAGCTGTATTGTTTACAGATATAATATTAATATACAGCTGTATTGTATACAGATATAATAGTAATATACAGCTGTATTGTATACAGGCATAATAGTAATATACAGCTGTATTGTATACGGATATAATAGTAATATACAGCTGTATTGTATACGGATATAATAGTAATATACAGCTGTATTGTATACGGATATAATAGTAATATACAGCTGTATTGTATACGGATATAATAGTAATATACAGCTGTATTGTATACGGATATAATAGTAATATACAGCTGTATTGTATACGGATATAATAGTAATATACAGCTGTATTGTTTACAGATATAATATTAATATACAGCTGTATTGTATACAGATATAATAGTAATATACAGCTGTATTGTATACAGGCATAATAGTAATATACAGCTGTATTGTATACGGATATAATAGTAATATACAGCTGTATTGTATACGGATATAATAGTAATATACAGCTGTATTGTATACAGATATAATAGTAATATACAGCTGTATTGTATACGGATATAATAGTAATATACAGCTGTATTGTTTACAGATATAATATTAATATACAGCTGTATTGTATACAGATATAATAGTAATATACAGCTGTATTGTATACAGGCATAATAGTAATATACAGCTGTATTGTATACGGATATAATAGTAATATACAGCTGTATTGTATACGGATATAATAGTAATATACAGCTGTATTGTATACGGATATAATAGTAATATACAGCTGTATTGTATACGGATATAATAGTAATATACAGCTGTATTGTTTACAGATATAATATTAATATACAGCTGTATTGTATACAGATATAATAGTAATATACAGCTGTATTGTATACAGGCATAATAGTAATATACAGCTGTATTGTATACGGATATAATAGTAATATACAGCTGTATTGTATACGGATATAATAGTAATATACAGCTGTATTGTATACGGATATAATAGTAATATACAGCTGTATTGTATACGGATATAATAGTAATATACAGCTGTATTGTTTACAGATATAATATTAATATACAGCTGTATTGTATACAGATATAATAGTAATATACAGCTGTATTGTATACAGATATAATAGTAATATACAGCTGTATTGATACTCCACAGTGAAAATTGAATATTTATATGTGGCGCACATGGCTCCGTTTCTGTGCACACTACAGTAGTTTCCGGTTATGCATGTGCCTGTGATGTGCATGCTCACACAAACATTCTATTGCTCATGCACCTGTGTACTGGAATGATTGGTATTTATGGTCACTCCCAGTCTGATAGAGCTGGGTAGAGAGTTCCAGAGTAGAAGAGTAATCAGTATCCATAAGGGATTAAATGCCATATCCTCCTCTGTGGGAAGAACTATCATAACATAACTATTTACATTCTCAAGTTTAATGTAAACCTTTAACTTCATTTCTAACATAGAAATAAAACACAGACAACTTCTTGGTTATAAAACCCGCAGGTCACGTTAATTGTGGCAACACAGGAACCAAACGTCCACCACAAATAAACATGGACCAGGGGGGCGGCAATCAGGTACTAGCTAATGCGTAGTAACCCATGCTAACAAGAATGGCAGTACCAGGATGCAGGAGAGGAAGCAGAGCGTAGCTCAATACTGGAATGGCTTAGGGAGTTCTCGGCTTCGAATCACACGGGCAGGGAACCCGCGTCTTAGGACTTCACCCCTGGCCGGAAATAGCCATCAGTCTACCTCGATCACATCCTGCCCCCGGACACTGTCCAGGGTGCAAACCCACTACTCCAGACCATTAGAACCAGGGTCAACAAGGTGCAAACCACATTGAACACCTGGGGAGCTGAAACTTAACATCCTTGGACTTGTAGAAATAGGCTGGCTAGCTCTCATCATGCCTTGGACACCCCTAATCCTAGGGACCACCATATTGATAAATCCCCCTAACGATTGCCACCTAAAATAATAAAAAGGGATGGACAGGGTGGGGAAAACTTTGAAGAAACCAGCAGAAAGAGGACTTGTACTTCTTGTACAGGACTTAAAAAGGTAAGCTGGAAACCCCTCCTCTCTATCTGCAACATTGTTTCACACACACACAAACCAGAACACTCCCACTCCTCCATCTTGGCCTTAACCCTTATGTACATTCCAGGCAATTTGCCTTACATTTCCTTTTGTTTCCGTCAAATGACCTTTATGGATTAAATACCTCTTTTGTTCTGTAATGCTGCTTGGTTGACAGTTTTAGGCATTTTCTTGTGTAGTTTTCTTCTCTGGTCTCTCCTGCTTACCTGTTGCGTGTACACCTGTGCTGTATCATAGCCATGCATAGTTTCCATATCACAGGCATATCCGTGCTCACGTAATCCTAAAACTGCGTTCTACAGAAAAAGGTTGCAGCTTCCATAAAACTTACCAAAACCCTTTCTTCCTAAACTGTGTGTGTACTGAACCTTCTTTTAAATGATTGTCCTCCCATGTTAAAGCTAGGCCATTCCCTGAGACCAACCCCTGTTATGTTGGCTATCTCCCCAGGAGGTAATATTAGTGTCTCCACCAAGCAATTTCTTTCTTAGAAGTGTGATGTCTCCCAAAGGATGAAAGCAGCTGACCCCCCCCCCCCTCCTCACTTTCCCACCTGACATTGTTACCACTTCCCCTGTCTGCTTACTCAGGAGACTGCATGTGTAATATCTCCACAGGAGGCAGACAGCTACAACCTCTATTACTATTCAATGTGTAACATCTTCCAGGGAGGCAGCTAGAGCTACAGTTTTGTTAGAAGGGGACTGCCTTGTGTTCTATTGTGTATGTGTTACAACTTATATTGTGTGTGTGTTCTATTGTGTATGTGTTACAACTTATATTATGTGTGTGTTCTATTGTGTATGTGTTACAACTTATATTGTGTGTGTGTTCTATTGTGTATGTGTTACAACTTATATTGTGTGTGTGTTCTATTGTGTATGTGTTACAACTTATATTATGTGTGTGTTCTATTGTGTATGTGTTACAACTTATATTGTGTGTGTGTTCTATTGTGTATGTGTTACAACTTATATTGTGTGTGTGTTCTATTGTGTATGTGTTACAACTTATATTGTGTGTGTGTTCTATTGTGTATGTGTTACAACTTATATTGTGTGTGTGTTCTATTGTGTATGTGTTACAACTTATATTATGTGTGTGTTCTATTGTGTATGTGTTACAACTTATATTGTGTGTGTGTGTTATATTGTGTATGTGTTACAACTTATATTGTGTGTGTGTTCTATTGTGTATGTGTTACAACTTATATTGCGTGTGTGTTCTATTGTGTATGTGTTACAACTTATATTGTGTGTGTGTTCTATTGTGTATGTGTTACAACTTATATTGTGTGTGTGTTCTATTGTGTATGTGTTACAACTTATATTGTGTGTGTGTTCTATTGTGTATGTGTTACAACTTATATTGTGTGTGTGTTCTATTGTGTATGTGTTACAACTTATATTGTGTGTGTGTTCTATTGTGTATGTGTTACAACTTATATTATGTGTGTGTTCTATTGTGTATGTGTTACAACTTATATTGTGTGTGTGTTCTATTGTGTATGTGTTACAACTTATATTGTGTGTGTGTTCTATTGTGTATGTGTTACAACTTATATTGTGTGTGTGTTCTATTGTGTATGTGTTACAACTTATATTGTGTGTGTGTTCTATTGTGTATGTGTTACAACTTATATTGTGTGTGTGTTCTATTGTGTATGTGTTACAACTTATATTGTGTGTGTGTTCTATTGTGTATGTGTTACAACTTATATTGTGTGTGTGTTCTATTGTGTATGTGTTACAACTTATATTATGTGTGTGTTCTATTGTGTATGTGTTACAACTTATATTATGTGTGTGTTCTATTGTGTATGTGTTACAACTTATATTATGTGTGTGTTCTATTGTGTATGTGTTACAACTTATATTGTGTGTGTGTTCTATTGTGTATGTGTTACAACTTATATTGTGTGTGTGTTCTATTGTGTATGTGTTACAACTTATATTATGTGTGTGTTCTATTGTGTATGTGTTACAACTTATATTGTGTGTGTGTTCTATTGTGTATGTGTTACAACTTATATTGTGTGTGTGTTCTATTGTGTATGTGTTACAACTTATATTATGTGTGTGTTCTATTGTGTATGTGTTACAACTTATATTGTGTGTGTGTTCTATTGTGTATGTGTTACAACTTATATTGTGTGTGTGTTCTATTGTGTATGTGTTACAACTTATATTGTGTGTGTGTTCTATTGTGTATGTGTTACAACTTATATTGTGTGTGTGTTCTATTGTGTATGTGTTACAACTTATATTATGTGTGTGTTCTATTGTGTATGTGTTACAACTTATAGTGTGTGTGTGTTCTATTGTGTATGTGTTACAACTTATATTGTGTGTGTGTTCTATTGTGTATGTGTTACAACTTATATTATTGTGTGTGTTCTATTGTGTATGTGTTACAACTTATATTATGTGTGTGTTCTATTGTGTATGTGTTACAACTTATATTATGTGTGTGTTCTATTGTGTATGTGTTACAACTTATATTATGTGTGTGTTCTATTGTGTATGTGTTACAACTTATATTGTGTGTGTGTTCTATTGTGTATGTGTTACAACTTATATTGTGTGTGTGTTCTATTGTGTATGTGTTACAACTTATATTGTGTGTGTGTTCTATTGTGTATGTGTTACAACTTATATTGTGTGTGTGTTCTATTGTGTATGTGTTACAACTTATATTATGTGTGTGTTCTATTGTGTATGTGTTACAACTTATATTGTGTGTGTGTTCTATTGTGTATGTGTTACAACTTATATTGTGTGTGTGTTCTATTGTGTATGTGTTACAACTTATATTGTGTGTGTGTTCTATTGTGTATGTGTTACAACTTATATTGTGTGTGTGTTCTATTGTGTATGTGTTACAACTTATATTGTGTGTGTGTTCTATTGTGTATGTGTTACAACTTATATTATGTGTGTGTTCTATTGTGTATGTGTTACAACTTATATTGTGTGTGTGTGTTATATTGTGTATGTGTTACAACTTATATTGTGTGTGTGTTCTATTGTGTATGTGTTACAACTTATATTATGTGTGTGTTATATTGTGTATGTGTTACAACTTATATTGTGTGTGTGTTCTATTGTGTATGTGTTACAACTTATATTGTGTGTGTGTTCTATTGTGTATGTGTTACAACTTATATTGTGTGTGTGTTCTATTGTGTATGTGTTACAACTTATATTATGTGTGTGTTCTATTGTGTATGTGTTACAACTTATATTATGTGTGTGTTCTATTGTGTATGTGTTACAACTTATATTGTGTGTGTGTTCTATTGTGTATGTGTTACAACTTATATTATGTGTGTGTGTTCTATTGTGTATGTGTTACAACTTATATTATGTGTGTGTTCTATTGTGTATGTGTTACAACTTATATTATGTGTGTGTTCTATTGTGTATGTGTTACAACTTATATTGTGTGTGTGTTCTATTGTGTATGTGTTACAACTTATATTGTGTGTGTGTTCTATTGTCTATGTGTTACAACTTATATTGTGTGTGTGTTCTATTGTGTATGTGTTACAACTTATATTGTGTGTGTGTTCTATTGTGTATGTGTTACAACTTATATTATGTGTGTGTTCTATTGCGTATGTGTTACAACTTATATTATGTGTGTGTTCTATTGTGTATGTGTTACAACTTATATTGTGTGTGTGTTCTATTGTGTATGTGTTACAACTTATATTGTGTGTGTGTTCTATTGTGTATGTGTTACAACTTATATTATGTGTGTGTTCTATTGTGTATGTGTTACAACTTATATTATGTGTGTGTTCTATTGTGTATGTGTTACAACTTATATTGTGTGTGTGTTCTATTGTGTATGTGTTACAACTTATATTATGTGTGTGTTCTATTGTGTATGTGTTACAACTTATATTGTGTGTGTGTTCTATTGTGTATGTGTTACAACTTATATTGTGTGTGTGTTCTATTGTGTATGTGTTACAACTTATATTGTGTGTGTGTTCTATTGTGTATGTGTTACAACTTATATTATGTGTGTGTTCTATTGTGTATGTGTTACAACTTATATTGTGTGTGTGTTCTATTGTGTATGTGTTACAACTTATATTGTGTGTGTGTTCTATTGTGTATGTGTTACAACTTATATTGTGTGTGTGTTCTATTGTGTATGTGTTACAACTTATATTGTGTGTGTGTTCTATTGTGTATGTGTTACAACTTATATTATGTGTGTGTTCTATTGTGTATGTGTTACAACTTATAGTGTGTGTGTGTTCTATTGTGTATGTGTTACAACTTATAGTGTGTGTGTGTTCTATTGTGTATGTGTTACAACTTATATTATGTGTGTGTTCTATTGTGTATGTGTTACAACTTATATTATGTGTGTGTGTTCTATTGTGTATGTGTTACAACTTATATTGTGTGTGTGTTCTATTGTGTATGTGTTACAACTTATATTATGTGTGTGTGTTCTATTGTGTATGTGTTACAACTTATATTATGTGTGTGTGTTCTATTGTGTATGTGTTACAACTTATATTATGTGTGTGTTCTATTGTCTATGTGTTACAACTTATATTGTGTGTGTGTTCTATTGTGTATGTGTTACAACTTATATTGTGTGTGTGTGTTCTATTGTGTATGTGTTACAACTTATATTGTGTGTGTGTTCTATTGTGTATGTGTTACAACTTATATTATGTGTGTGTTCTATTGTGTATGTGTTACAACTTATATTGTGTGTGTTCTATTGTGTATGTGTTACAACTTATATTGTGTGTGTGTTCTATTGTGTATGTGTTACAACTTATATTGTGTGTGTGTTCTATTGTGTATGTGTTACAACTTATATTATGTGTGTGTTCTATTGTGTATGTGTTACAACTTATATTATGTGTGTGTTCTATTGTGTATGTGTTACAAATTATATTGTGTGTGTGTTCTTTTTTTTAAATTCAATTTTTTCTTTTATTTAAATCCAGCAAAAAGACAGAAAGAAAAAAAAACATCACAATACAAACTCATGAAGAGAAGGGTCATACTCAACAATTTTGTTCCCTTCTTATTTTTTGCACCACGCAGGGTCAAGACATTATAAATTATACAATCACATTACATATACAGAAAAAATATTATGACTTTATAATGTTTCCCGAAAAAAAACAATTTACATGCTGGACTTTAGTTTTTCCTTTTCCCTTTGGAGGGGGAAAAGGTGAGGGATCAGACAAACAACCAAAAATAAAAAACAAGCAAAAAAAGGAAAGAAAAGAAGAAGAAAGAAGAAAAAAGAGAAGAGAAAGGAAAAAAAAAAAAAGAAAAGAGGGCAACTTCCCCCCCCCCCCCCCTTGCAACCTATCCAATCTTGCACTTTCAAAAATCTTGATTCCATGTCTGAGGGAAAACATTTAATAAGGTCAATTCAGCAAAACTAATTGATTGCAAAAATGGATGGAGAATCCGTTTTTGAAGGGGTCTTGCATAAGTTAAGATAGGGGGAGTCCATCTCCATAGAAAATTCTTAATCCTATTTTCTGTCGCATCTTTGAGATGATATGATTCAAAAACTATTTGTTCCTGAATACATTTAAAAATCAAAGACAGCCCTGGTGCATGCTTAGCCTTCCAATTTTTGAGCAAACAAGCTCTAACCAACAGTATAATAGTATTAAGGCTATTTATAGTACTGATACATATATCATTCTGGGCAGGCACTAAGAGCAGAACATCCTCCAAAGACAATCCTATTGAGACTTTATATAGTTTATTGAACCAAAAAATTATCTTGATCCATAACTGTCTCACTTTGGGACAAGACCAGAACATATGGCCTAAATCCGCTTTATTATTTGAACAACGTGGACACCTACTATCTGATATCACATAGAATCTAGATAATTTAAGCGGGGATAGATAAAAATTATTGATTAATTTCATGTGGGATTCCTTTATACCCATTGATACTTTACATTTAAGAAGAGAATTAAAGCTCTGTTTTATTTTTTTATGGTCAAGTGAAGGGATTAATGGGGACCAAGAGTTACAAATGTTATCTAAATATAGCAAGCCTTGTTTATTCAACATAATATCATATAACAGAGAAATCGAGGCATCTCCTGCCAAGAACTTTTTAATACATAGTTTAACATCTGACCATGCAATTGATAAGGGAAAAAGCCAATTTTGTGAAGTAAAGAAATGACGAATTTGGAAGTATGCAAACAGATTCACTTTAGGCAACTCATATTTATTAAATAGAGACCCAGACGTCTGAATTTGATAATTTTCGTCTAATAACTGGTTCACGAAAACTAAACCTTTCTGTGCCCACTCTTTAAATACTTTCTGATACATCCCTGGTAAAAAACTGGGATTACCAACAACAGGTAAAAATTCAGAATATGTAAAATCTATACCTAGATATTTACAAATCTTATGCCACGCAATAATTATATTTTTAATTGTGAAAAGTCCACATACATTCTGAGGTAATTTATGTGCAGGAAAATGCAGAATGGCCTTCAAAGAGAATGGTGTAACCAAAAAAGTTTCCAGGTCTTCTGATGAAACAATATTCGTTCCAGCTAGCCAGTCTATCGCTATTTTACCCAATGCCACTAGATTGTATAATTTGAAGTTAGGGAGAGACAGGCCAGCCGATTCAAATTTTTGCATAAGTCTAAAGAGGGATATACGGGGTTTCTTATTGTTCCATATGAATCTAGAAAACTGCGAGTAAACCTTCTTTAGATCTTTATTTAAAATAAACAATGGGAGATTCTGAAGAGGATAAAGAAGACGTGGAAATATAATAGTTTTTATTAAATTAATCTTAGCCGTGATAGACAACGAGAATACGGCCCATATCTGCAAATCCCTTTCAATTTTTTGAAACAGTGGCTCAAAATTCGCTTTATACCATTGAGTCGGATTTTTATGTAAAACTAACCCCAAGTACTTAATAGTATCCACCATCTTAAACGGTATATTAAGTATAGAGGGTGTGTTGCCTATGCACATTAAATCACTTTTTTCTAGATTGATCCTATATCCTGAGAAAGAGCTAAAGTCGTCAAGAACTTGCAAAATATCCGGTATAGATTGTTGAAAATCAGCTAGAAAGATCAAAACATCATCAGCGTAAAGTAGAGTTTTAAGTTTCTGAGAACCCATCTGAACTCCTATCAAGATATCCCTAAGACGTATTGCTAGCGGTTCAAGCGCAATATTAAATAATAACGGCGATAACGGGCAGCCCTGTCTAGTGCCACGCTGTAAAACTATCTTAGGAGACAATAATCCATTAATAAGTAGGAATGAAACTGGTTTTGAATATAACCTCGCTATAAATTGCGTGAACTTACCTTTAAACCCAAAATTATCTAAGGCCTTAAAGAGGTACTGCCATACAATTGAGTCAAATGCTTTGACTGCATCCAGTGATAAGATCGCTACATCACTCAATAGAGGTTTTTTACTATTTTGATCTATATTCCAAGCGTAATCAAGAAAGTTAATAAGCTTACGGATATTTTTTGTAGAGTTCCTAGCAAACATAAATCCTGTCTGATCAGGATGAATAATTTTATGGAGACAAGAGGAGAGCCTGGCAGACATAATGGCCATTAAGATCTTGTAATCTGAATTAAGCACCGAAATTGGCCTATAAGAGGCAGGATCTTCCGGGTTTTTACCTTTCTTTAGGACTAGGGATATATTGGCAGCGGAGAAGAAGCTCGAAATCGTTTCATCCGACAATAGATAATAATTAAACAATTTTTCCAGCGTTGGCATAAGTTCTTCACCGAGACATTTATAGAGCTCTGCTGGCAGCCCATCTGGCCCTGCTGCTTTATTCAGTTTAAGATTATCTATCGCAATTCTCAGTTCGTCTATCGAAATAGGTGCATTAATTAACATTAAATCATCAGGATGTAATTGGGGTATCTTTATCCTAGCCCAAAACCCCTCTTGATTGGGCTCATTTGATTCTATTCTAGAATAAAGTTGCTGGTAGTAGGAAAAAAAGACCTCAGAAATTTCTCTAGATTCCGTAAAACGCACATTAGAAGTGCGGATAGCAAGAATCGTATTTTTTTTCTTCCTTATTTTAATTAACCTAGCAAGATGTTTAGCTGAACACCCATGAAAACCTTTAAAATGCAAACTAATTTTAGCTTCTTCCTCTAGCGTTTTTTTCTTTAAGAATAAGTCTCTTTCTCTTCTATTTTCCAAATACTTCTTCCAGTTAACTGATGAACGATCTGAGCAATATCTTCTGAAAGAATTCCTTACTTTATTAGTAATCTGGACTTCCCAGTCTCTATTCTGTTTCTTAACTAAACTTATATAAGCCTGGATTTCTCCTCTAATCACTGCTTTAAAGGCCTCCCAAAAAACTTCGGGTTTTTCAGCATAATTCATATTAAAATAACAGTATTCCTGCCATACAGATTTCAACTTATTGATAAATTTCGGATTGGAGCATAGATATCTGGGAAAAAAGAATCTAGATATAAAAGGCCTATTTTCAGTTATTGGGATGAATAAGGAAATAATCGCGTGATCAGATATTATAATATCTCCCACTTCTGCTTCTAGTTTGTGAACCGCAAGAATTTCAGATATTAAGAAAAAATCTATTCGAGAAAATGTTCTATGTACTTTTGACTCGCATGAGAAGACCTGTATGTCAGGATTCTTGATTCGCCATACATCAACCAATTTTAAAGTTTGGCAGAATTGCTTCAAAAATTTTGCATTTCTATTATATTGTATTCTATTTTTACTGGAAAGCCTATCTAACGCAGGGCATAACGTCACATTAAAATCTCCTCCTAATATTATAACGTCCGAAGTAAAGGGAATTAATTTTGCTCTTATTTCCTCCCAAAATATTCTAGAAAATATGTTTGGAGCATAAATATTGCATAACACAAAATTCATGTTTTTGATTTGAATTTGCATCAGGATAAATCTAGCAGCTGGATCTATTTCTACTTTGAGCATCTTATACTGTAGATCTTTATGCAGGAGAATCACTACCCCGCACTTTCTAGGACTCCCAGATGAGGAAATGACTTCCCCCACCCATTTAATTCTCAATTTAGCAGCTTCTTGTGTATTAATTTGTGTCTCTTGAAGAAAGACGATATCCGGTTTATTTTTAGCTAATATTTTGATAATAACCTTACGCTTACTAGGGGAGGAGATACCCCCTACATTCCATGATAAAAATCTGATTCCTTCAGTCATAAAAACTCTTTGAGGAAAAGAGTGTGGATAAAATTACTGAGTCAATTGTATAGCTATACAAGCATACTGGAGCAAGGGGAGAGGGGGAAGGAAGAGGAAGAGAGAGAAGAGAAGCGGAAAAGAGAGAAAAAAAAAAAAAAAGGGGGACAGTAGGGAGAAAACACAATGATTTCAACCTAGCAAAAATATACATATTTAATAGTTCTAATCTCTGCAAACGTCCCATAGATTAGTAAAGTTTCACAGGAAGCTATTATAAACAGCTACTGGCTACCTAGATACTTTCTAATTTCACTGACATCATTAAAGACTGATTTAACATCCCCATCCTCCACTAGGATACGTGCAGGATACAGCAGATGCGCTTTAATACCTTTATTAATTAGTTGTGTGCAATATGGGGCCATTAGTCTCCTTTTGGAGGAGGTCTCAGCTGAAAAGTCTTGAAATAGTAATATTTTATTACTTCCAAATACCGGGGGATCACTTTTTTTGTAAAATTTTAGCAGTTCTATTTTATCTTGAAATTTTAAGAACTTGGCTATACATGGTCTATTTTTTGTGGTACTGTCTAGACCTGTTCTTTTAGGACCAAGTCTATGTGCTCTCTCAATTATAAGTGGTAACATGTGAGTTGGCATACCTAATACTTGAGGTAAAGTATAGGAGAAAAACTTAGATAAATCCTCATATTCAGGTTTTTCGGGTAGACCTACTAATCTGATATTATTTCGCCTGGAGCGATCTTCCAGATCCTCCAGGCGTAGCTGCATATTTTTAATTTTAGAATCTTGTTTCTGAATTATAGTTTCCTGTACATTTGTTTGGTCTTCTAAATCAGAGATTCTACTTTCAGCTTCAAGCAGTCTAGTTGAGAACTGCCTGACCTCGGTGGATAATGTAGTTATTTCCAATGATATAGTACCTAATTCTTTTTTGATAGATTCAAATTGAGGAGAAAATAAATCTGTTAGCCTAGATAACAAGACATGATAATCCATAGAGGCCCCAGTGGGGTCGTTTAAACTATCAGAGCTGGAATCAGTTATTCTGTTTTTCTTATCTTTAGCCTTCACTGGCATTTTGGGCGAGATAGATTTCACCTGGGTGCAAAATTTTTCCATTAACAAAAAAGAAAAAAAATAGCTCGTGAAAAAAAGCAAAAAAGAAAAATATGGGGGAAAAAAAGTAAAAATGAATCAAACCTGTGAATAGTGCAGATCTATAATCTGAAAATATTGAGAAATATAGAAGCTTTTATAGCTACAGTGTTACTCAAAAAAGCCGAGGCTTGTGCTCATCTATGGCAAACGTGATGTTTTTATTTTTTATTTTTTTTGTTTTTATTTTATTATTTTTTTTTTTATTTTTTATTTTTTTTATTTTTTGTGTGTTATGTAAATATTTTATGTTTTCTCTAGTGGGACAAAAGAAGAGCCAGTGATGGCAAGATAACTAAATCTGATCAATTAATTAGCATATAACTGCAAAATATCTTACCCTAATTAGTCTAATATATTGCTGAAATATTAACTACACTACCTTCTCCTTTAAACCAGAAATTACTCCTTATGCAGTTAGATTGGTAATGACCTCAGAAGAAAAAATCTAATAATCAATATAGACAGTTTATGATTATTATTTCAACATGAATATATAGTTAGACATATAACCTGTATATAGTAAAGTGATACTTAAATTATCAGTAAAGATAAATATAAACAGCATCTAAGGTAACACTCTACCATTAGCTAGGCTGACTCCTAACCATATTTGGCTAGCCTGTCTCAACCTATTATTGCAGACTTTATATATAGAGATAACCAAGCTGAACATATCAGAGAACCAGCCAATTTTTTTTTGCCTTTTATAGGATAGGATATTAGGATATAAAATATAGCCACCTATCTTAGTACACAGATTGATAATTATAAAAGACAAGCCACATATCTACTGATATAGCAAAAATAGAGAGGCAACAAAGGATCCCCTTATATATCTGCTGTAACAGAATTTAACAAAACAAATAGATAGGACCTATAATTAACACTCTATAACTTTTACTGAGAGGAAATAGATCCATCTATAATCAACAGAAAATAAGTTGTACAATAAAGTATTATGTATAACAAAGTACATACTTTCAGAGCTGATATAATTTCACAATAAATGCTGTAACTAAATGCAGGAGATACAAATGATGAAAAAAAATCTCAGACTGCCCAAGTGGAAGACAAAACAGGAGTTGCCACGTTACCCAAACTCTTCAGCTATAAGGAGTGACCTTTCTATACCCTAGGGGGCATTATTACCCCACAACGGGTACTGTGATATAACCTGTAAAGTTCCAGCAGTAATTTGTCTCTCATCTATTAAGACCACATTCAGGCATAATACTGCTTATCACTTTATGGCTTGTGAAAAGGCGATCCCAACACTATTGAGGAAAATAGCTAGATTGCACATGTCCCAGATAGAGTCAGAATACTTGAAATTTCTAGCTGGACAGAAAATGACAAAGTCAGCTGCAGTAATTCACATATAACAGTCTCCAGTAAACTCAGACAGTTCCTGGGAACCAATCATCCCAACAGATAATTTTTCTCCTCCTTTCCTTCTTGTAACTTATCCAAGCATAGTTTCACAAAACAGGCTCACAAGAAATGATACGTAATGCTATAAAATAACAGGTAAACCAAGCTGGTGGAGCAAGGAGCAAAGTTTATATATTAAGCATTTCATAGGCAGGAGATAGATAGTAAAAAGTACCAAGAGTACCCTAGGAGGTGTCCCCACCCCACAACGGGTAAATACTTTTACCGGAGCCTATATTGAGTGTTGCTGATGGTTGCTGATGGCGGTTGAATCTCCTTATCAGCAGTCAGAAACTCCGATTTCCAGAATATTCCTTCTTGCTATTAATAGGTGAGCGTCTCCCTGGGATACGTTATGCCCCGACAACAGGAGGCTTATATGAGAAAATACTCTCCATATCCTTATACGATATCCGGTGTAGAGATCCGATAGTGAGACTTAGAGAATTTTTGTTGTGCTTGCTAGGTTGCGGCTCTGGCAATGGAGCCTGCGATCCTGCCAGTAACAGACTTCCTGCATGGGTTTGATGGAGTTTTACCCAGCTCCCTAGGGTGCCGAGACACCAACAGCGGGAGAAATAGCAAGGAGGATAGTTGAAACGAGCTGCCGATACTCCGTGTACCACGCCAACCTCAGCGTGCTCTGGTCTGGTCAGCTCCTCCCTCCGGAAGTGCGTTCCCCTGAGTGTGTTTTAGTCATACTCCAACCTGTGTGTGTGTTCTATTGTGTATGTGTTACAACTTATATTGTGTGTGTGTTCTATTGTGTATGTGTTACAACTTATATTGTGTGTGTGTTCTATTGTGTATGTGTTACAACTTATATTGTGTGTGTGTTCTATTGTGCATGTGTTACAACTTATATTATGTGTGTGTTCTATTGTGTATGTGTTACAACTTATATTATGTGTGTGTTCTATTGTGTATGTGTTACAACTTATATTATGTGTGTGTTCTATTGTGTATGTGTTACAACTTATATTATGTGTGTGTTCTATTGTGTATGTCTTACAACTTATATTGTGTGTGTGTTCTATTGTGTATGTGTTACAACTTATATTATGTGTGTGTTCTATTGTGTATGTGTTACAACTTATATTGTGTGTGTGTGTTCTATTGTGTATGTGTTACAACTTATATTATGTGTGTGTTCTATTGTGTATGTGTTACAACTTATATTATGTGTGTGTTCTATTGTGTATGTGTTACAACTTATATTGTGTGTGTGTTCTATTGTGTATGTGTTACAACTTATATTATGTGTGTGTTCTATTGTGTATGTGTTACAACTTATATTGTGTGTGTGTGTTCTATTGTGTATCTCAGGTAGATAGACTGCTTTGAAGTTTGCATCTCTCTGTGTACTCTATTCCCACTCATACACATTCATACATAACTTTTTAATCAAATCCATATTTGTACACTACATAGTCCTTTAAACCATATTTATCACTACACTATAGTTTACTTAATATTTTGGACGTATTACTCAATATAAGCACAGTAATGCTTGTGTTTTTTTTAAATAAACTTTTTTTTCATACAAAATCTTCATTTATAAATCTGCTCCATTACCTGTGCTTCGGCTGCCTCCGTGTTAGAATTTCAGTAATCTCTATTTGATTGACAGGTGCATCATCCAATAGGGACAACACCATACGCCCTATTCAAATCTAGTATAAGCACCGTACGCCCTGCATAAATCTAGTATGAGCACCGTACGCCCTACGTAAATCTAGTATGAGCACCGTACACCCTACGTAAATCTAGTATAAGCACCATACGCCCTACATAAATCTAGTATAAGCACTGTACGCCCTGCGTAAATCTAGTATAAGCACCGTATGCCCTACGTAAATCTAGTATGAGCACCGTATGCCCTATGTAAATCTAGTATGAGCACCGTACACCCTACGTAAATCTAGTATAAGTACTGTACGCCGTACATAAATCTAATATAAGCACTGTACGCCCTGCGTAAATCTAGTATAAGCACCGTATGCCCTACGTAAATCTAGTATGAGCACCGTATGCCCTACATAAATCTAGTATGAGCACCGTACACCCTACGTAAATCTAGTATAAGCACTGTACGCCGTACATAAATCTAATATAAGCACTGTACGCCCTGCGTAAATCTAGTATAAGCACCGTATGCCCTACGTAAATCTAGTATGAGCACCGTACACCCTACGTAAATCTAGTATAAGCACTGTACACCCTGCATAAATCTAGTATAAGCACCGTATGCCTTACGTAAATCTAGTATAAGCACCGGATGCCCTATGTAAATCTAGTATAAGCATTGTACGCCCTGCGTAAATCTGGTATAAGCACCATACGCCCCTGTACGCCCTACATAAATCTAGTATAAGCACTGTACGCCCTACATAAATTTAGTATAAGCACAGTACGCCCTGCGTAAATCTAGTATAAGCACCGTACGCCCTACGTAAATAAAGTATGAGCACCATACACCATATGTAAATCTTGTATAAGCACCGTACGCCCTGTGTAAATCTAGTATAAGCACCGTATGCCTTACGTAAATCTAGTATAAGCACCGTACGCCCTGCGTAAATCTAGTATAAGCACCGTACGCCTTACGTAAATCTAGTATAAGCACCGTACGTCCTACGTAAATCTAGTATGAGCACCGTAAGCCTTACCTAAATCTAGTATAAGCACGCTCCTGTGCTTGGAGTTTTGAATGGCATCAACACAACTTCAACTGCGCAAGTGCAGTTGTAGGTCTACGATCTCACTGTTACTTAAAGTAAACAGTGAATTTTCCTGTCAGTAGCAATTCACTATTTACAGCAGGGCAGAAGAAAGTGCTAAAGAATCCCCCCATGGGCCGCCACAACACCCAGCCCCCCTCGTTACAACTGCAATTGCGCACTTGAAGTTGTGTTGATGCCATTCAAAACTCCAACCTCGGGAGCGTGCTTATACTAGATTTGGTGCAGTCCCAATTGGATGATGCACCTGTCAATCAAATAGAGATTACTGAAATTCTCACACAAAGGCCACCGGGGCACAGGGAACAGAGCGGATTTATAAATTACAATTTTGAATGAAAAAGTTTGTTTAAATAAAACACAAGCATCACTGTGCTTATATTGAGTAATACTTCCAAAATATTAAGTAAAGTATTGGTGACATTGCCATCACTTTATGCTTCCCTACAGAAGTAAAAGGGCCATTAAACAACTGGAGATCATAATTGAATTGAGAGTTTATTTGTGAACACAGCTGAGCTGTAACAAAATCTTCAGGTAAACCTCCTCAGAATCTTTGGATTTAGATTCTGCTGAAATGTTCTAACCTTAAAAATAAAAAAAAAGGTCAGAGATGCATAACATTTAGTAACGGACTTCTTAATATGCTCATGGTTAGATTACCACTAGTTTTGAGAGAGCGAAGAAAGCTTCCCTCTTGATAGCACTAAGGGAAGCTCATTTGCGGATGATTTACAAGGATTATATTGCTATAAGCCGCTATGCTAATTGGCATCCTACTTTCACCAATAAGTGTGTAAACTAAGAGCTCCAGACTGTATCACTACTTTTGGCATTGTCCCAAAATCATGCAATTTTTGAGTTTTCTTCATTTCTAGATTCAATTTTTCTCAGCTTTCTGGAGCATCTGACTATATTTCACATGCATTAACAGATTCTAATCAGACTTTAAGTGCCTGCCAGTCCTAGGAAGGGGGTGCGTACCCATAAAGGAGCTGCCAGAGGGGTGCTTTAGGGCTTCACTTATTTCATGGAGTTTGTTAAGCTTACTACATTGGGAGATTGTATAAGTGTCTGAGGGAGTATTATTATTGTAGTTTAGAGTGCTTTACCAGGTTTTCTGAATATATTTGTTTATTTTGCAAATCTGTTCCTGTATGCCAGGTCAACCAAATCTGTGAGAATTGTATACCTCAGATTTTTGCATGCAAACCAAACACAGCCTTCCATTTCTCAGAGGGTAGTTTGCCCAATACTTGTCACTCAGGTGGCTGATTTTACTCCTGAATTTTAAAGCAGCATTTATAAAATTGTGACAAATATTTTGGCGGCAATCCCCAAACCAAGTAAGCATACATCTGGGGATTTATGTCTCATGAGGTTAATGTGCAAACTCCTTCCCCTCAACTCCAAGTTCTTGCTCTCTTATAGAGCTCTGACTCTGAGGATGCAACACTATGGAAAAATGGGGTAAAAAATTAAAAATAATAAAAATGAACAAAAATACTGGGTACTTGCAGCTGCCAGTACCTAAGATGGCTACAAAAAGGAAGAGGGGGGATGTTAAGAGAGCTGTTTGGGGGGATCTAGAGGTTGGGGGGTTAGGGGAGAACCTACACTGCAGAAACTATATATATATATATATATATATATATATATATATATATATATAAAATAAAAATGCTTTAAAAAAATAAGGCTTTTATTTTAGTACTGACAGTACTTAAGATGGCGTTGACAATTGTGGGATGAGGGAAAATACCTGTTTGAGAGGTGTCAGGGAGGGATCAGGGGGTGGGATGTGTCAGGTGGGAGGCTGATCTCTACACTAAAATTAACCCTACAAGCTAACTAATTAACCCCTTAACTGCTGGGCATAATACAAGTGTGGTGCGTAGCGGCATTTAGTAGTTTTCTAATTACCAGAAAGCAATGTCAAAGCCATATATGTCTGCTATTTCTCAACAAAGGGGATTCCAGAGAAGCATTTACAACCATTTGTGCCATGATTGCACTAACTGTTTGTAAATAATTTCAGTGAGAATCCTAAAATTGTGAAAAAGTGAACAATTTCTTTTATTTGATCGCATTTGGCAGTAAAATGTTGGCATGAAATATACCAAAATGGGCCTAGATCAATACTTTGGGTTTTCTACTACACTAAAGCTAAAATTAACCCTACAAGCTCCCTACAAGCGCCCTAATTAACCTCTTCACTGCTGGGCATAATACACGTATGTTGCGCAGCGGCATTTAGCTGCCTTCTAATGTCTGCTATTTCTGAACAAAGGGGATCCCAGAGAAGCATTTACAACCATTTGTGTCATAATTGCACAAGCTGTTTGTAAATAGAAACCTAAAATTTGTGAAAAACGTTCAGGCTTGCCGGAAACACAAGTTATAAAGCAGCGGTCTAAAGACCCATAACCTGTCCGCCTGCTCTGAGGAGGCTAACTGAAATTGACAGAAATCAAACTGGTCGAATACAATTGGGTTGATTGACACCCCCTGCTAGCGGCCGATTGGCTGCAAATATGCAGGGGGCAGTGTTGCACCGGTAGTTCACAAGAACTGCTGGTGCAATGATAAATGCTGAGAGCGTATGGTGTCGGCATTTATCGATGTGCAGCAGACATTATCCGCAATATCGGATCATGTCCGCTCACACAATGATAATTCGGCCTCTAAATGATTAAACAAAAATAAAAGTTCAAAGCCTGTGAAATCCAGTTGGCAAATCAGCTTAGTAAAATGTACAGAAAATATATAAATAAATCCACCAAAATACTATGGGATAAATATCAAATAGCTAAGCAGGAGCGAGATCTTTTCATAAAAAAAAAAATAGCGCGGGAAGAAATGAGAATAAATGCAATTTGGTAAATCTGCTAAATTCCTGGCTAGGCTTGATAAAGCCACAAAGAAGAACAATGCAATTGAAACTATCATAGACTGATAGGATAGATATACAGACCTTACAAATATAAAGAAGGTTTTTCTAAAATACTATCAAAATATTTATGCGACAAACGAAATTAATACAGAAAATAAAAATACATTTTGGAATAGAATTAATCCTCCCAGAATCTCTAACACCTTTTTAGATACTTTAAATGTCCCTGTTACCAAAGATGAAGTCCTGGAAGCAATAGACTGTTAAATTAAATAAAGCTCCAGGACCTGATCAACTTAATTCAGAATTCTATAAAATATTGAAAGTTGATATTACAGACACGCTAACCAGACTATTTAATGCATATTTTAATGAGCAAAAAGCTATGTCTAGATATTTCTCAGCATCGGTTGTCACCCTTATTCTAAAAAAAAGATAAGGATTCAGGTTCTTACAGACCTACAGTATTTCACTACTAAAGTACTTACCGCCATTATGGCAAATAGACTTAAAGGGACACTGAACCCAAACTTTTTTCTTTTGTGATTCAGATAGAGCATGCAATTTTAAGCAACTTTCTAATTTACTCCTATTATCAATTTTTCTTCGTTCTCTTGCTATGTTTATATGAAAAAGAAGGCATCTAAGCTTTTTTCTTGGTTCAGATCTCTGGACAGCAGTTTTTGATTGGTGGATGAATTTATCCACCAATCAGCAAGGACAACCTAAGTTGTTCACCAAAAATGGACCGGCATCTAAACTTACATTCTTGCATTTCAAATAAAGATACCAAGAGAATAAAGAACATTTGATAATAGGAGTAAATTAGAAAGTTGCTTAAAATTCCATGCTCTATCTGAATCACAAAAGAAAAATTTTGGGTTCAGTGTCCCTTTAAGTCTGGCATAAATCAAATCATACACAAGGACCAAACAGGTTTTATGGCAGGCAGATCCTCAATCAAAAATAATACACTGCTAGAACACCTATGGAATAAGTTACATAGAAATAAATCTCATATAAAACAAGATTTTGCTCTTTTGACAGCCGATGCTGAGAAAGCTTTTGGCTCAGTAATATGGGACCACCTATACACTTTTTTTGACAAATTTGGCTTTTCCGGGAACTTTTACTTTTGTTAAATCTATTTACAACTATCCTATATCATCTATCCCAGTGAATGGTAGTTTAACATTGTGGTTCTCCCTACAGAAAGTAACAAGACAGGGATGTTCATTGTCCCCCCTCTTGTTCAACATTGCCATAGAACCCTTAGCTGTACTACTTAGGGAAGAATTAAAGGAATATATCTCAGGGGACAAAGCATAATTTTATCTCTGTATGCGGACGATCTGCTTCTCATCCTCAAAAATACTAGTAAAAATATTCCCATTGCCTTAAATATATTTGAACTTTTTAGCTCCTTCTCTGGATACAAACTTAATTTAAACAAGTCTGAAGTTCTTTGGATTCACCAAAATAAAAGCAGTTTTAATTCACATCCTTTTAAGGAAGTAGAAATCATGAAATATTGGGGAATTAATCTGCATAGAGACCCAAACTCTTGGTACAAAATTAATTACCTGGATTTTTTTGTAAACACAGCTAAGAAATTGCAAAGATGGTCGACATTCCCTATTTCACTCTCAGCTAAAGTAATGATAATAAAATCTATTCTCTTCCCCAAACTAGTATATATTATACAGAACCTGCCACTTTTTTTTTCTCTTTTTCTTTTCAAATTCTTTTTATTAAAGAGACACAGGTACAAGACATATATATGCACACAAGGAAAAGCCACAAAGAAAAAGTTACAATCAGAGTTCCAAATTAGGTGCTACATTCTAAGCATCAAAATATTAGCATATTCTTGAAAAAATTAAAAGAAAATTACGCATTGAGATATATATAAAGCCTGTTCAATTGTCATCTTGTGTTGTACCCATGGCTCTAAATTTTTATAATATCATCAACAAAACTGAACAAAACAAAAACCAAACACCAAAACTATTTAGGATTACATGCAACATATACTGTCAAATAAATGTTCATACAATAGCTGCAATTAAAATGCTGATTAGAAGGATCTTCCACATATTGTGAAACCTACCAGCATTGATGTGTATGTGCCACCTTGTTAGGATTCTTTTTCCAATCCCCCTTTTAGAATCTGACACTTTTTATTACAAATAAAGATCTTAAGTCCTTTAATAAGGACTGTACCAATTTTATTTGGAGTGGAAAAAGACACTGCCTATCTATAACTAAACTATTTCAACTACCAGAATATGGTGGCTTCTCACTCCCCGACATAAAATGGTATAATATTACTATACTTGCATGATTTGCAGTTGATTGGATTACAAGAAGGAATTATTTTACTAATCTCCAAATTGAGGAGAATTAAGTCTCTCCTTTTTTGCTTAAAGTCATTATCCATTGCCCTGCATCGTCGCTTCCATCAAACGTTAAAAATGTGTTTATATTTGGTAATATTATTATAGCCTGGCAAAAACTTTGTGTCACACTTAATATAGATTTTTATAGATCCTCTCATTTACCTATTCGAGGTAATCCTCTTTTCCTGCCTGGTTTACACTCTGAAATATTCAGAGTCTGGGATCAAAAAGGTCTGGTGTATGTATGGTCCTAGATAGTATTAATAAAATAAGAACCTTTGATTCTATTTCACAAGAATATCATGTATCCAACAAAAACTTCTATGCCTATCTACAACTTAGACACTAGGGGGCCTATTTATGAAAGGCCTGTCGGACATGATCCGACATTGCTGATCATGTCCGACAGACCTCGCTGAATGCAGAGAGCAATAGGCTCTCCGCATTCAGCATTGCACCAGCAGCTCTTGTGAACTGCTGATGCAACGCCATCCCCTGCAGATTCGCGGCCAATCGGCTGGTAGCAGGGGGGTGTCAATCAACCCGATTGTATTCGATCGGGTTGAATTGCGCCAATGTCTGTCTACCTCCTCAGAGCAGGCGGACAGGTTATGGTGCACCGGTCTTTAGAACGCTGCTCCATAACTTGTGTTTCTGGCGAGTCTGAAGACTCACCAGAAACACGGTCCTCAAGCTCCATAAGCCCCTATATAGTAGGATATAAAGACACAAAGCAAGAGATAAGCCAATTTGGTAAATTAGGTGACTGCATTATTTTACATAGTGTGGGTATACGCGCTATTTCATTAATGTATAAAATATTACTCGCCAAGCAGGGAAAATTATAGTACTGTCAAAATGGAGGACGTATTTTAAAGAGATAACATTAAGAACATTAAAACAAGTATTAAATGGGTGACGGGGGCTCCCCTCTCTTGCGTGTGGAAAGAGTCACATATAAAGCTAATTAATAATGCCTATATTGCACCTACAAAATTAGCTAAATGGACGGAAAATGAAATAAGTAATTGCCCCAAATGTAATGGAGCTTCTGCAGATTTACTCCATTGTTTCTGGTCATGTCCAAAAATCAAACAATTTTGACTAAAGGTGGCTTATTGGCTCAACAAGACTCCTGATGAGAGAATTATATTAGAATCTTTCCCCATTATTTTCTTATTCTCAGGACTTACCACAAAATTCTCTATAGTAACTAATACTGCCATCATGATAGGTCGCAATCTAATCTTAAAGAATTGGAAAAAAAAGTCAGCACCATCAATAGGGGTATTTAAACAAGCAATTTAATATTTCTATATCCTCTACAGGTCCAAGGGGTAGATTTATCATAGTGCAAGCGGACAAGATACGATGTAGGGTATCATGTCCGCTGCACATCAATAAATGCCGACAGTTTCTTCAGCATGGTTTGGATAAAGGTTTGTCTGCCAATACCTTGAAGGGACAAATCTCTGCTCTTTCAGTTTTATTTCACAGACAGATTGCTAAGCTTCCTGATATTCACTGTTTTGTACAGGCTTTAATTCAAATTAAACCTGTTATTAAATCTATTTCTCCTCCTTGGAATATTAATTTGGTATTAAAGATTTTGCAGGCTACTCCTTTTGATCCTATGGGGCTGATTTATCAACCCCTGTATGGACCCCAATGCGTCTGTTTCTGCGAGAGTCGTCTTAAGACCGCTGCTCCTTAACTCGTCCACTACCTCTGAGGTGGCGGACAGCAATCTGCCCCGATCGCATACGATCGGGTTGATTGACAACCCCTGCTAGCGTCCGATTGGCTGCGAATGTGCAGAGGGCGGCATTGCACAAGCATTTCTAGTGAAATGCTTGTGCAATGATAAATGCCAACGGTGTATGCTGCTGGCATTTATCGATGTGTCCGCTCGCACTTTGTTAAATCTGCCCCTATGCATTCTTTAGACATTAAATTACTTTCATAGAAAGTGTTGTTTCTTTTGGCCATCTCTTCAGCTAGAAGAGTTTCTGAATTGTCTGCTCTCTCTTGTGAGTCTCCTTATCTGATTTCCCATCAAGATAAAGCTGTTTTGTGGACTTCTTTCAAATATTTGCCTAATGTTGTGAATTCTAACAACATCAATAGGGAAATCATTGTTTCTTCTTTGTGTTCTAATCATAATAATATCAAGAATAATATTGAAATATCTTTACACTCTTTGGATGTCGTTAGAGCTTTAAAATACTATGTAGATGCTACTAAGGATTTCAGACAAACTTATAGGGGTCCATTTATCATTGTGCGAGCGGACATGATCCGCTATAGCTAACCATTTCGACCATAGCGGCATTTATCATTGCACCAGCAGTTCTTGTGTACTGCTGGTGCAATGCCGCCCCCTGCAGATTCGCTGCCAAACAGCCACCAGCAGGGGGTATCAATCAACCCAATTGAATTTGATAGGGTTGATTTCCGGCGATGTCTGTCCGCCGCCTCAGAGCAGGCTGACAGGTTATGGAGCAGCGGTCTTTAGACCGCTGCTTCATAACTTTGTGTTTCTGGCGAGCCTGGAGGCTCGCCAGAAACACGAGGCATCAAGCTCAGTTCGGAGCTTGATAAATAGAACCCCTAGTTTGTTTGTTATTTTTTCTGGTTCTAAAAAAGGTCAGAAAGCCTCTGCCATTTCTTTAGCCTCTTGGTAAAAACTTCTGATTCACAAAGCTTATTTGAAGGCGGGTCAGTCTCTGCCTCAGAGAATTACAGCTCATTCTACTAGATCAGTTGCCACATCTTGGGCTTTCAAGAATAAAGCTTCAGTTGATCAAATCTGCAAAGCAGCCACTTGGTCTTCTCTGCATACTTTTACTAAATTTTACCATTCTTATGTTTTTGCTTCTTCAGAAGCAGCTTTTGGTAGAAAGGTTCTTCAGGTAGCTGTCTCAGTTTGATTCTAGTGCCTATAATTGAGGGGTTTTTTTATTTAAAAAAGTCTTTGTTTAATTCTGGATTTAAATTCAGACTAGAATATTTTGTGGGGTTTTTTGTGTGTATTTGTGAATATTTATTTAATGCTGATGTATATTTTACCTTACAAACAAGTCACATGAGCATGCATTATAATGTTATTGGTTGTGCTTTTTCTAATGATAAAGTAAGCCTGAAGAAACAGCCATGTCACAGAGACCGTGAAAGGTATTGTTTCTTTCCTAAGATATGGTGAGTCCACAACGTCATCAATTACTAGTAGGGAATATCACTCCTGGCCAGCAGGAGGAGGCAAAGAGCACCACACCAAAGCTGTTAAGTGTCACTCCCCTACCCATAATCCACAGTCATTCTCTTTGCCTCTGTCAATGGAAAAGTTGAAGTTTTTGGTGTCTTAAGGAAAATTGGATTTCTTTCGTTTCAAGCAAGATTTTTGGGTCTAGCTGTAGTCCACGTCAATCTCTGCAGTAGAGTAGTGGTGGCTTTAAAGTAGTTAGGAACTTGTGAGGTGGACCTTGCTCTGTTTCCTAACATATTGCTGCCCTAGTATAGAAAGCCAGATTAGGTTTACTCTGTTCTTTCTTTTTCTACAGTTCTCTGTAAGGAGTTTGTGTCCTTTCACGCCTTGTAAGCTGTCTCCCTGCCGGACCGCTAGATTACAGGTAAGTGCTTTTGTCTTCTAGGTTTGGAGACTTGCACTATGAAGAGTTTTCCTGCAGCTTTTATTGGGACACTTTAATCCTTTGGGAAGGATTTTTATTTGGCAGTGGCAGGCACTTATTATATGTGTGAGACTTATGGGGTTAATTTCATTATATGTAGGAATCATCCCCAGTGGCTGTTATTTATTTAAGTTTTTTGTTAGCACTTTCATTTCCTCCTTATTCAGTAATTTTTATTTCTCTAAAGTTATGCTAATCCCACTGTAGTACAGTGGTACGTAACCAGTTTGGGGAGTGGGAGATCCGTGTGCTCACTGGGAGCTTAAATGTGTTTTTCCTGTTTCTGGTAAAAAAAATTGCAAGAGAAGTAACATTGCTTAAATCGTTTGTTAGCAGCGTTTGGGCTCCCTGTCTTTTTTGCTAAAGGTATTCAGCAGTGTGATGAAACGCGCTGTTAGTTTTCTGCGCACTTCATTCTTTGCCAATCTGTGACCCCGCCTTCTTCTCTGGCTGAGAACAGAGTGGCGCCATTTCCAGCTGTCTCTGGGTATTTTAGAGACTTATGCTTTGTAACGATCGTTTCTCTTCTGAGTGTGTAGCTATTTATTGCTTGCAGTCAGTTTTTCTGCATTGTTATTTGAGCTAGTTTTTAGTTAAACGATCTTTTACTACCCATAAAGTGAAAGTGCATAATTATTTCTGGTCACTAGATAAGTGATGGGGTATATTTATCATGGTGGAACAGGGGTCTG
The DNA here is from genome assembly GCF_027579735.1 of Bombina bombina. Classification (NCBI taxonomy): domain Eukaryota; kingdom Metazoa; phylum Chordata; class Amphibia; order Anura; family Bombinatoridae; genus Bombina; species Bombina bombina. Next base: position 463,711,931 of record NC_069505.1, on the reverse strand, counting down.
TTCCTGTGAATAAAGGCTTACTGTGTCTTGATGCCAACATTGTTTTTTCTACTTCATGTTTAGAAAAAGTTAAAAAAATAAAATAAAGAAACTTTTTGTTTAGCCTCATGTCTCTCAGGGTGATGCTGTTTAGGCATTGCCACAGTTTTCTCCTCAAAACGTCCCAAGCCTCAATGGCTACACATATAGTGCCCTGCAATTCCTCTCAGTCTCCTGGAGGAGTTTATGTGTCATCAGATTTTGCGGCACAGATATCTTCGGCGATATCTGCAGCATTATCTGCTTTTCCCATGTTGGGGAAGCGCAAGAGGAAATCTAAAGATTTGTTTCTCTGGAAAGCGTAAAGGTCAGAACTCTACTGCTTCTTCTCTTTCCCTCTGGTTGAGAAGTATAATCCGTTTTGCTTATGAGACTGCTGGACAGCAGACTCTTGAGAGAATTACAGCTCATTCCACTAGGGCTGTCTCCTCTTTTTGGGTTTTCAAAATGAAGCTTCTGTGGAACAGATTTACAAGGCTGCAACTTGGTCTTCTCTGCATACTTTTTCCAAATTTTTCAAATTTGATACTTTTGCCTCGGCTGAGGCCTCTTTTGGGAGAAAGGTTCTTCAAGTGGTGGTGCCTTCTGTTTAGGTCCACCTGTCTTTTCCCTCCCTAGTCATCTGTATCCTCTAGCTTGGGTATTGGTTCCCACTAGTAATTGAATGATGTTGTGGACTCTCCATATCTTAGGAAAGAAAACAAAATGTATTCTTACCTGATAAATTTCTTTCTTTCCAGATATGGAGAGTCCACGGCCCACCCTTTATTAAGACAGTTATTTTTTGACTAAACCTCAGGCACCTCTACACCTTGTTTCTCCTTTTTCCATTTCCCTTCGGTCGAATGACTGAAGATTATGGGTAGGGGAGTGACACTTAACAGCTTTGCTGTGGTGCTCTTTGCCTCCTCCTGCTGGCCAGGAGTGATATTCCCACTAGTAAGTGAATGACGTTGTGGACTCTCCATATCCGGAAAGAAATTTATCAGGTAAGCATAAATTTAGTTTTTTTGTTTTATTTATTGACAACTGTATTTATCGCATCCAAATGAAGCATTTCTGATCTAGAAACTGGTGTCTCATGCTCCAGAGAACGTAGTGGGGCAAGTTAAACTGGGGGACTTTTATTAGCCCGGCACCCCACCATAGCACCCAAAGGTGATCTCCAAATTGCAAGTTTCTTTATTGCAATTTTATTTTTAGGACTACAGATAATAATACTGTATGAGACAACCTCATTTTAATGGAATGCAAGGGCTTTATATGCACTTCAGTTATTCTAAATGTTCCTTAATTAAACTATATCAGGAATAACAGGACATTAACTGTGTCTCAGGACTAGGAGGATGTTATAGACACAAGAAAGGAAAATTACCTTAAAGGGACACTAAACTCTTTAATGACTCAGCTAGAGCAGCAATTTTAAGCAACTTTCTAATTTACTCCTATTATCACATTTTCTTCATTCGCTTGCTATCTTTATTTTAAAAACATTAATGTAGAGCTAAGTAGCCGGTCCATTTTTGGTTTAGAACCTGGGTTATGCTTGCTTATTGGTTTGCTAAATGTAGCCACCAATAAACAAGTGCTATCCATGATGCTGAACTTAAAATGGGCCGGATCCTAAGCTTTACATTAAGGCATTTTTAAAAAAGATAGCAAGAGAACAAAGAAAAAATGATAATAGGAGTAAATTAGAATGTTGCTTAAAAATTGCTGCTCTGTCTGAATTGTGAAAGAAAAAAACCCAGAATTTATGCTTACCTGATAAATTACTTTCTCTTGCGGTGTATCCAGTCCACGGATTCATCCTTTACTTGTGGGATATTCTCATTCCCTACAGGAAGTAGCAAAGAGAGCACACAGCAAAGCTGTCCATATAGCTCCCCCTCTAGCTCCACCCCCCAGTCATTCGACCAAAGGTTAGGAAGAAAAAGGAGAAACCATAGGGTGCAGTGGTGACTGTAGTTTAAACAAAAAAATTTTTTACCTGACTTAAATGCCAGGGCGGGCCGTGGACTGGATACACCGCAAGAGAAAGTAATTTATCAGGTAAGCATAAATTCTGTTTTCTCTTGCAAGGTGTATCCAGTCCACGGATTCATCCTTTACTTGTGGGATACCAATACCAAAGCTTTAGGACATGGATGAAGGGAGGGAACAAGACAGGTACCTTAAATGAAAGGCACCACTGCTTGCAAAACCTTTCTCCCAAAAATAGCCTCCGAAGAAGCAAAAGTATCGAATTTGTAAAATTTGGCAAAAGTATGCAGTGAAGACCAAGTCGCTGCCTTACAAATAGGCCAAACGGATGAAGCTTTTCAGCCAAAAGGAAAGAGAGGTAGCAGTCGCTTTCTGACCTCTCCTCTTGCCAGAATATATAACAAACAAGGAAGATGTTTGTCTGAAATCCTTAGTTGGTTGTAAATAGAACTTTAAAGCACGAACTACATCAAGATTGTGTAATAGACGTTCCTTCTTTGAAGATGGATTAGGATACAGAGAAGGAACAACTATTTCCTGGTTAATATTCTTGTTAGAAACAACTTTAGGAAGAAAACCAGGCTTGGTACGCAAAACTACCTTATCTGCGTGGAACACCAGGTAAGGTGAATCACACTGTAAGGCAGATAATTCTGAAACTCTTCGAGCAGAAGAGATAGCTATCAAAAACAAAACTTTCCAAGATAACAACTTAATGTCTATGGAATGTAAAGGTTCAAATGGAACCCCTGAAAGAACTAGATTCGAACTCCATGGCGGAGCCACAGGTTTATAGACAGGCTTGATTCTGACTAAAGCCTGAGCAAACACTTGAACGTCTGGTTCCTCTGCCAGATGCTTGTGTAACAGGATAGACAAAGCAGATATTTGTCCTTTTAAGGAACTAGCTGACAATCCTTTCTCCAGTCCTTCTTGGAGAAAGGACAATATCCTGGGAATCCTAATCTTACTCCATGAGTAACCCTTGGATTCACACCAACAAAGATATTTCCGCCATATCTTATGGTAGATTTTCCTGGTGACAGGCTTTCTAGCCTAAATCAGAGTATCTATAACTGACTCAGAGAACCCACGCTTTGATAGAATTAAGCGTTCAATCTCCAAGCAGTCAGACGTAGAGAAACTAAATTTGGATGCTTGAACGGACCCTGTATTAGAAGATCCTGCCTCATTGGCAGTGTCCATGGTGGGACAGATGACATGTCCACTAGGTCTGCATACCAAGTCCTCCGTGGCCACGCAGGCCCTATCAAAATCACCAAAGCCAGATTGAAGGCCCAAGGCGCTGCTAGAGCATCTATCAATACCGCCTTGGGATCCCGGGACCTGGACCCGTAGAGAGGAAGTTTGGTGTTCTGACGGGACACCATCAGATCCAACTCTGGGGTGCCCCATAGCTGAATCAGCTGGTCAAATACCTCCGGGTGGAGTTCCCACTCCCCCGGGTGAAAAGTCTGACGACTTAGAAAATCCGCCTCCCAGTTGTCTACTCCTGGGATGTGAATTTCTGAGAGATGACAGGAGTGATCCTCCGCCCACCTGATTATTTTGGTTACTTCCGTCATCGCTAGGGAACTCTTTGTTCCCCCCTGATGATTGACGTAAGCTACAGTCGTGATGTCCGACTGAAATCTGATGAATTTGGCCGCTGCTAGTTGAGGCCATGCCTGAAGAGCGTTGAATATCGCCCTCAGTTCCAGAATGTTTATCGGAAGGAGAGTTTCTTCCCGAGACCATAAGCCCTGAGCTTTCAGGGAGTCCCAGACCGCACCCCAGCCTAACAGACTGGCGTCGGTCGTTACGATGATCCACTCTGGCCTGCGGAAACATATTCCTTGAGACAGGTGATCCTGAGACAACCACCAGAGAAAAGAATCTCTGGTCTCCTGGTCCAACTGAATTTGAGGAGACAAATCTGCATAATCCCCATTCCACTGTTTGAGCATGCATAGTTGCAGTGGTCTGAGGTGTATCCGAGCAAAAGGGACTATGTCCATTGCCGCAACCATTAGTCCGATTGTCTCCATGCACTGAGCCACAGATGGCCGAGGAATGGAATAAAGAGCTCGGCAAGTAGTTAAGAGTTTTAGCTTTCTGACCTCCGTCAGAAATCTTTTAATTTCTACCGAGTCTATCAGGGTTCCTAGGAATGGAACTCTTGTGAGGGGGGAGAGAGAACTCTTTTTGATGTTCACCTTCCACCCGTGAGACCTCAGAAAGGCCAATACAATCTCTGTGTGAGACTTGGTTCTTTGGAAAGTTGACGCCTGAATTAAGATGTCGTCTAGGTAAGGCGCCACTGCTATGCCCCGCGGTCTTAGAACCACCAGGAGGGACCCTAGCACCTTTGTGAAAATTCTGGGAGCAGTGGCCAACCCGAAAGGAAGAGCCACAAACTGAAAATGCTTGTCCAGAAAGGCGAACCTGAGAAACTGGTGATGATCTTTGTGGATAGGAATGTGCAGATACGCATCCTTTAGATCCACGGTAGTCATATATTGACCCTCCTGGATCATTGGTAAGATTATCCGAATGCTCTTCATCTTGAATGATGGGACTCTGAGGAATTTGTTTAGAATTGTTTAGATCCAGGATTGGTCTGAAAGTTCCTTCTTTTTTGGGAACCACAAACAGGTTTGAGTAAAACCCCAGTCCTTGTTCTGCAATTGGAACTGGGTGGATCACTCCCATTGTATGTAGATCTTCTACAGAGCGTAAAAATGCCTCTTTCTTTGTCTGATCTGTAGACAGACGAGAAATGTGGAACCTTCCCCTTGGAGGAGAGTCCTTGAATTCTAGAAGGTATCCCTGGGCTACAATCTCTAATGCCCAAGGATCGTGTACATCTCTTGCCCAGGCCTGAGCGAAGAGAGAGAGTCTGCCCCCTACTAGAGCCGGTCCCGGATCGGGGGCTACCCCTTCATGCTGTCTTGGTGGCATCTGCAGGCTTTTTGGCCTGTTTACCCTTATTCCAGCCCTGGTAAGGTTTCCAGTTTGCCTTGGGCTGTGAAGCGTTACCCTCTTGCTTTGCAGCTGGAGAGGATGAAGCCGTTCCTGAAATTGCGAAAGGAACGAAAATTAGCTTTGTTCTTTGTCTTAAAGGGCTTGTCCTGAGGGAGAGCATGGTCTTTTCCCCCGGTGATATCTGAAATAATCTCTTTCAATTCAGGCCCGAATAGGGTCTTCCCTTTGAAAGGAATGTTCAAAAGCTTGGATTTAGACGACACATCGGCCGACCAGGACTTTAGCCATAGCGCCCTGCCGCCAAAATGGCGAAACCTGAATTTTTCGCCGCTAACTTAGCTATTTGGAAACCGGCGTCAGTGATAAAAGAATTAGCTAACTTTAGAGCCTTAATTCTATCCATAATTTCCTCATATGAGGTCTCCGTCTGGAGCGAGTCTTCCAGCGCCTCAAACCAGAAAGCAGCTGCAGTAGTTACAGGAATAATGCAGGCAACAGGTTGGAGAAGAAAACCTTGTTGAACAAAAATTTTCTTAAGGAAACCCTCTAATTTTTTACCCATAGGTTCTTTAAAAGCACAACTGTCTTCAATTGGTATGGTTGTGCGTTTAGCTAGTGTAGAAACAGCCCCCTCCACCTTAGGGACCGTCTGCCACGAGTCCCACATGGGGTCAGATATGGGGAACATTTTCTTAAAAACAGGAGGGGGGACAAAAGGGACACCTGGCCTATCCCACTCCCTAGTAACGATATCCACAATCCTCTTAGGGACCGGAAACGCATACATGTAAACAGGGACCTCTAGGTACTTGTCCATTTTACACAATTTCTCTGGGATCACCAAAGGGTCACAGTCATCCAGAGTAGCTAATACCTCCCTAAGTAAAACACGGAGGTGTTCTAGTTTAAATTTAAAAGCCAATGTATCTGAATCTGTCTGGGGAGGAACCCTTCCTGAGTCAGAGACTTCTCCCTCAGACATCAAATCCCTCGCTCCCACTTCAGAGCGTTGTGAGGGTATATCGGATACGGCTACCAAAGCGTCAGAATGCTCATAATCTGTTCTTAAAACGGAGCTATCACGCTTTGCAGGTAACACGGGCAGTTTAGATAAGAAGGCTGTAAGAGAATTATCCATGACTGCCGCTAAGTCTTGTAATGTAAAAGGGTTAGACGCACTAGAGGTACTAGGCGTCGCTTGCGTGGGCGTAACTGGTTGTGACACTTGGGGAGAGGCAGACGGGCTACCCTCGTTACCTTCAGTCTGAGAATCATCTTGGGCCACATTCTTAAGTGCAACAATATGATCTTTAAAGTGTATAGACATATCAGGACAAGTGGGACACATTCTGAGAGGGGGTTCCACCATGGCTTCTAAACACATTGAACAAGGATTTTCCTTAGTGTCAGACATGTTTAATAGACTAGTAGAGTACACAAACAGGCTTGGAATCACTTTAATCAAATAAAAAACACAATTTGAAAAAAATGTTACTGTGCCTTTAAGAGATAAAAAGAGCACACAATTTTACAAAACGGTGAAAAATGCAGCAATCTTTCACAGTATGTAGCTAAAGCCTTAATAAGATTGCACCCCAAGTTTCAAAACGATTAACCCCTTAATGCCCAAACCGGAGCAGCCTAAAGCCAACACCTGGTTAAATCACTACAGCACCTTGCCACAGCCTTGCTGTGGCCCTACCTTCCCTTAGGGATCAGATTTGGGGGAATATAGCTTCTTTTAGGCCCTCAAACATCAGCAGGACCCTCCATGTGAAACAGCATGAACTTATCTGCAATTCTAAGTGCGCATCTGAGGCGCGAAATTAGGCCCCTCCCACTCTATTCCAGAGCTGTAAGGCCTAGTAAATCACTCCTAAGTGACTAAAAAACAGCCATGTGGTAATAACCCCAGAAAAAACCCAAAAGGGCTTTCAAAGTGTGTTGCAAAACGATTTTTCCTTAGCCAAACAATCGATTGCCCTGAATAAGTGTCAACCAGTATATTAGCCCTATTATGTAAGCATTCAATTCCTTACTAAGTCTGTGAACATAGCTTACCCTCCCCTCATGGGGATATTGTCAGTCTCTTCAAGCATTATCTCAGTCTTGTCTAGAAATAAATGACTGAACATACCTTATTGCAGATCACCCTTCAAACTGTTCCCCCCAACTGAAGTTTTCTGGTACTCCTCAGTCCTGTGTGGGAACAGCAGTGGATTTTAGTTACAACACGCTAAAATCATTTTCCTCTCAGCAGAAATCTTCATCACTTTTCTACTAGAGAGTAAATAGTACAAACCGGTACCATTTAAAATAACAATTTTTTGATTGAAGATAATAAAACTACAATACTAACACCACATTCACTTTACACTCCCGAGAGAGACCCTAGTGCTTAGAGCCAGCAAAGAGAATGACTGGGGGGTGGAGCTAGAGGGGGAGCTATATGGACAGCTTTGCTGTGTGCTCTCTTTGCTACTTCCTGTAGGGAATGAGAATATCCCACAAATAAAGAATGAATCCGTGGACTGGATACACCTTGCAAGAGAAAATGGGTTTAGTGTCCCTTTAACGTTGATTTTGCCTGTTTTTCTGTGATTTGCCTTTGCATTTTTGTTCTTTATTTTCTAATCCCTGTAGGGAGGTTGGAGTGATATAGGAAGTTAGGGTTGTAATAACAGCTAGAACATATTTATCTTTTACTGTTAAATGATTGGATATTCTCTATCATTTCTATTATAAAACCTTTTTAAATCCTAGCTGCCAGTTATAAGAAGAGATATCTGGGGTTCCTTTGTTCACTGGTGTTATGCAAACTGTCATTGTATTCATTATCTAATTATATACTAATCTGTTAGCTTTTTTTAATTATCTCATAATAACTCATTATATTATGCCTCAGTGAGACTTTCTGATCCTCTTTTGGTTCATGAAAAGTCCACACTGCATACTTAAATACAGTCCACACTGCATACTTAAATACAGTTTGGGGTCCCCTGTTCACCTGAATTATGGAAACTATCATCAGCAAAGCTAAGAAATGTCTTATTGTATTAATTATCTAATTATATACTGATCTACTAACCTTTTTTAATTATCAAATAATCTCATAATAAAGCTATAGTTCTAACTAAAAAATTCTTTGGACAGCCCTGAATGTGCAAAACCCTGCAGAGAATGGCAATGATAGTTAATGCACTGATGCACATTTCAGTTTCACCTCAAATATTCGTTTTAAAAGGTCAAAAAACTGTAGCTTCATATCCAAAAAGCAATTTGCAACAAAAACAGAATTGTTATGTAAGTATATTTTTTTTCTCTTCACTGATTTCCCTGTACCCCAGAACAAGCACAATGACTTGTGTTAGCTCATCACAGCCCTATCTGTATAGATGTGATACTAATGTGCACTGTGTCCTTATGGATGTGATAATAATGTGCGCTGTGTCCTTATGGATGTGATACTAATGTGCGCTGTGTCCTTATGGATGTGATAATAATGTGCGCTGTGTCCTTATCAATGTGATACTAATGTGCGCTGTGTCCTTATGGATGTGATAATAATGTGCGCTGTGTCCTTATGGATGTGATAATAATACAAGAAGAAAGGCGAGGACTCAGGAACTTGAAGCCAGGTGACTTTATTCGATATACAGAGTGAGTAGCACTAACACAGGTGTGCAAGGGGTGCTAGATCTGACGCGTTTCGCGCATGCTCACATGCGCTTCATCAGAGATCTAGTAGTGTTACATGTGAAGGGGTTATATAGAGAACATCAGCCAATAGAACATAATTCACAAAAGTGGGCAGCACTGATCCCGGCACTGATCCCTGTGATAATAAGGTGAAACTGGGTGTGAGCGTGTATTATCTAAGATAAATAAATAAATAAGTGACATCAGTGAGTAACCATCTAAAATCTATTGATTAATAAAAAAATAAGTGCGAGGGGAAAGAAAAAAGGGGGAATTATTTAAAAGTGGTGTTTAAATCAGGGTGATAATAAGTTAATTAAGATGAACTATTGGCACAATATTCATTACATTCAGGATAAAGGACAGGAAACTAGTAGTGGAGAGGGTCTAGGGGAAGATACTCTCCACCCCTGAATTCCATAATTGTGTTAAAAAGCACACATCATAAGCGTGCATTACAATTTCTTTTATTACTATATTACTTTTTTGTTTTTTTGTTATATATTAATATATTTTTTTGTTTTTGTATTCCCTTTCTTTTCTTTACACCTCGTGATATAGTTCTTAATTTTACTAAATTCTTTTTCAGAAAAATCTTTAAGTTAGTTTGGTCCGGAAATCACTAGGAATCAATGTTAGGATATTCTTAAATTTTGTAAGTTGGTTTTCTCTATGAAATCTTATGGCATTGAATTCCTGTATTGGTAACAGGGACAATTGTAATGTTTCCTGTACCATTAAAACACTCATTACAGTTTATAAGACTAAGTTTTGAGTGGACTAATAGGTTAAGGTGGGCACTATTCCTGAAAGTAACAGGATAACACTTGAAAATAAGGAGAAGGAGGGTGCATGGGGGGAAATCTAAAAATGCTGGACTAAAACAATATGTATCTACAAAGGAAGTATCTTACTAATAAAAAAGGAAATATTTGTTAGATAAGACGTACAAAAATAAGAGGGAGGATAATAATAATAGATGGCCATATCTTTGTTACACTGGTAGGAAATTAGGCTAAGGGCTTGGGCAGGACCAATAGGGTTATTATTTCTATGTGCCCCTAGTGGCCGGACACATTTTCACAGTATATAGAGTAAATACCTAATTTTTGTGTCAGGACCATGGGGGGGAAACTGTACCTATTGGTCATTGGTTGCCCGCTCTATATAAGCTTAATCCAGATGACATGGGTACCAGGTAAGGAAGTGAAGAAGTCAGATCAGAAAAAAATGCTAGATATTGAATAAAGGTAGTATGCAATTCTGGGATGGGAAATGGCCATTGGATAGTAGTAGTCTGAATGTAGGATATGAGTTACAAACCAGTGAAAGAAGAGAAAACACTAAAAATTAGGTTATCTAAATAAAACAGGAACCTAGGGACAGAAATTGCTCGGCCTGGAGTTAAAGGTTAAGACAGAGAGGGGGAAGAGGGGAGAGATGAGGAAGGGAAGAATGGAGGAAGAGGCAAAAAGGTCCCCTGCTGATGGGGCATGTATCAAGCCTAATCAATGAATAGGTCAAGGTCATGTCTCATATTGATGCCATGGGGAGATTTAGTGTGAAGGGTAAATATCCAATATGCCTCTCTCTTCTGAAGTTTCCCCACCCTATCTCCTCCTCTAATGTCATTGTGGATATGTTCAATGCCTACAAATGTAAAAAGATGTTTAGTGTGGTTACCATGAGAGCGGAAATGTTTAGCTACAGGGGTTCTGGGAGTTTCATCTTCTAGGGATAATAAGTGTTGTCTGATACGGTCCTTAAGTGGTCGTGTAGTGAGACCTACGTATTGAAGGGAGCACTGCCGGCATGTTATTAAGTATATTACAAAACGGGTAGTGCAGTCTATTCTTTGTTTGATAGAGAATGTTTTGCCCGTGGTAGATGAAGAAAAGTGATCTATTTTCTGAGTATAATTACAACTCTTGCAGATGTGGCCACATTTGAAGAAGCCTTTACTGAGGCTGAGCCAATGTGTCCCAGGTGTGGGTTTGTTAGTGAAATGTTTCCTAACTCTATCCCCCACTGTGGGGGCCTTCTTGGCTACACATTTAATTTGTTGTTTGGTTATGTATTGTAGTTTGATGTCACTCTGAAGAATAGGAAGATATTTAAGTACTATTTTGCAGATTTCATCAAATTGTCTACTATATTGGGTGGAAAAAACAATTTCATCAGTAAATGCATTTTTCTTTGTTGTATTGGTGGTATTTCTACCAGTGTAGCTTGAAAACAGAGTCTGCCTCTCTATTTTACTCACTTGCTTAGCTGTTTGTATGAGTAACTTCTTATTGTAACCCCTTTCTAGGAGTCTCTGAATGATGGCATCTGCTTGTATTCTGTACTGTTGAATAGTGGAACAGTTTCTACGTGCCCTAATGTATTGGCCTTTAGGGATGCCTCTGATGGTATGTCTAATATGGCAAGAATCAGCTCTAAGTATGGTATTGCGTGCTAAGGTCTTCCTGTGAATTGTGGAAATAATGTTTGATCCTTCATCTATATAAAGATGTAAATCTAAGTAAGCTATGGAATTGGATGATAACGTATGTGTGAACTTAAACAGGTTGTCATTGAGAAGGTCCACTAAGGTATGTGCCTCTATCTGGTTATCAGAATTCCAAATGACTATAAGGTCGTCGATGTAGCGGCCATACACAACTAGATTGTCCCTGAGGGGGAAGTCATCAGCATAAATGCTGTTAAGTTCCAGCCAGCCCATGTATAAATTGGCATATGCGGGGGCAAATTTTGCCCCCATGGCTGTGCCACAATTCTGCAAATAGAATTCCCCCCCAGAGACAAAGTAGTTGTGTGAGAGAAGGAATTTAGCAGTGGAAACTACAAATTGAATGTATTCATCGGAAAATGAAGTATACCTCCTGATCATGTGACCCAGAGCCTCCAATCCTTTCTGGTGGGGTATACTAGAGTAAAGGGCCGTTACATCTATGGTGACCCACTGAAAAGTTGGTTGCCATTTGATGTCATTAAGCTGGTAGAGGAGATGGGCACTGTCTCTAATGTAACCTGGCAATGTGGTGACTATGGGTTGTAAGACAGAGTCGAGCCAGGCCCCCAGTCTCTCACATAGGGACCCCATGCTAGCCACAATGGGTCTCCATGGGGGTCTAGTCAGGGTTTTGTGTATCTTGGGCACGACCCTGAAGGTTGGAGTAAGAGGATTCTCTACAAATAAGTATTCCATGGTTTCCTTGGTAATGAAGCCATTCTCCAGGGCCGTGTCCAAGAACGAGAATAATTCTTGGCTGAACCTAGAAGTGGGGTCATATCCTAAACGTGTGTAGGTAGAAGTGTCCCCAAGGTGCACATTGATTTCTTCCATATAATCAGTGGTGTTGAGGATCACTACTGCCCCACCCTTATCAGCCTGTGTTATTACAATGTCAGGGTTGGTCTCTAGTTCAGCCAGTGCATTTTTTTCTTCATGGGTAATATTGTGTTTGACTGTTGAATGAGTATCTTTTATGGTCTCATTGAGTGATAAAATATCTCTCAATACTGTGTCTTGATACAGTTCAATGCTGGGGCTTCTAGCCTGAATAGGGTAAAAGAATGAACGGTCTTTGTGTGAGAACTTATGTGTGAGTGATGAAGGGCTGGAGGTGTTGTTTTGTAGTGATAGTAATGTGTTAAAATCACATTGGTCTCTAAATAGTAGACCTGAGTGGATGCTATATGAAGGTGTTAAGGAAGGCTCTGGGGGGGGGATCCTCCATATTAGTGTCTGAGAAGTGTTTCCTTAGTGTAAGTTTGCGGACTAGTCTATTGATGTCTATGACAATAGAAAAGACATCAAAATTCGTGCTGGGTGCAAAAGTGAGTCCTTTATTAAGTATGGAGATCTGTGCAGATGTGAGTTGAGTGTTAGACAGATTAATCACATTAATTATTTCTTTTTGTTTTTTGAGGCTGTCCTGCTGGGGTACCGGTGTGCCTGGCTTGAGGCTTTAGGAGTACTAGTTTGACTAGGTGATTTAACAAGAGTGGCCAGAGTTGTTCTAGTAGGGACACCAGTTCCTGCATTAGCTGAGGTGGAGGGTTCACTAGGCTCAGCAGTGGGAGTGCTGGGGGATTGTGGGAGAGATGTTTCTGAGTCAGTGGTTTCTATGCTAGAAAAAGTGACTTTTTTCCCATTTGTGTGACCCCTGCGTTTTTTATTGCTATTCTTGGAGGTGTTAGAGTTCCCCCTCCCCCTGGTGGGCCTAAGTTGTTGCCATGAGTAGACTATATTAAGGTCATAGTCCTTTGTGTCATGATTGTATTTAGACACTTTTCTGCTGGATAAGTCCATATCTAATTTGTTGATAGTTTCCTCTAGCTGTGCTGTGTAATCCTTACATTGGCTAGTAGCCTCAAAGGGTTGAATGTGAGTCTCTGTAGCTTTAATTTCTGTCAGGATTAAGTCTCTTTCCTGTCTTTTATGTCTCAGTAGTTGATTCATAAGGGTCATGGAACATCTAGTTAGAGTATGGTTCCACTCCTCCATGAACTCTGGTAGTTGTTGAGCAAAGGAGGGGAATTTTTTCATCCTTAGCCCACATGGGACCTTCCCCTACTTGATTTACAAGTACAGAAATTCTATGTCCCACCAGAGATTAGTCTCCTTGTATAGGAGTTTCTCCAGACCTGAAAATAATGAGGGCAAATTTTCTTCCCTAGGTACTGTAGGTAAAGCATTAGCCCCTTGGAGTGCTGTGGCCAGAATGTGCCTGCGTTTATCATCAGAAGATTCCCCTGTGGGATGTGTGGTTGCAGTTTCTGACATTTCGGCCATGGTATATCAATGGAAAAATATGTGATATAAGAGAGATCAGAATTGTGAGCAAAACCAGTTGAAGAAACAAAAGAATGATGCTGTCTCTCTTTTCAGTTATCAAAGTTCAGTCCTGTGTAAGAAAAGTGACCAATACTTTTCATGTGAAGTAGGTGTCAATCAAGTACAGTATTGTTGCAATCAGCATAAATGTATAGGTCAATAAGAACTTAGCTGACAAGGTTTGCAGTGGCAAAATAAGCAAAAGCGGGTGTTTCAAGACAGAGCAAGCGTAAAAATAAGTAAACAACAGTCCAGAGCATATAACTACCTGTTTGGATGGTATCAGGCCGAATCCCTCTGTGGGGTTGTGTCTGCTGGAAAGTTGGAGTTGTTGTAATCGTGAAGAAGGTGTTACGTGAGTGCACCTATGTTTTGCAGATCACGTAGATTAGTATGGTCGCTTTGTCTCTGCTCCTGTATGGGCCCGCTAAGGTAAACACCTGTATTGTAATAATCCTGCCGCTGTGTGGAAGGTACCCGTCTTCGGCGTGTTGTGGTGCGATCTGTGCTCCTCGTCGTCGCCAATGATGACGTCTCACGTGTCTGTGCGCCCACTCATACAACGTGCCTGACGCTCTGTCGCTAGTATGACACGTTCGGGGCGACCAATTGTGAGATGGGCCTAGGCTGGAGTTGTCGTCGCTTCAGTCCACCAGGGGACCAGAGAAGGCTCAATGCTGTAATAGGGCAATGGATGGTCAGAGCATACAGCGTGCTCTATCGATGGCACGTCGGTGACAAGGTACCAATCTGGGACAGACCTGGGCTGCTTTTGCCGCTGTCGGGGTCCACCAGGGGACACTAAGCTGAGTGCTGTGCGGGAGTAAACCAGGTAGTTGTCTAGGATAAACATGGCTGAAGAGGTAAATGGTAGTTCCGGTCCTCAGGGCTGGCTCAGCCGGATACAGAATACAAGAAGAAAGGCGAGGACTCAGGAACTTGAAGCCAGGTGACTTTATTCGATATACAGAGTGAGTAGCACTAACACAGGTGTGCAAGGGGTGCTAGATCTGACGCGTTTCGCGCATGCTCACATGCGCTTCATCAGAGATCTAGTAGTGTTACATGTGAAGGGGTTATATAGAGAACATCCGCCAATAGAACATAATTCACAAAATTGGGCAGCACTGATCCCGGCACTGATCCCTGTGATAATAAAGTGAAACTGGGTGTGAGCGTGTATTATCTAAGATAAATAAATAAATAAGTGACATCAGTGAGTAACCATCTAAAATCTATTGATTAATAAAAAAATAAGTGCGAGGGGAAAGAAAAAAGGGGGAATTATTTAAAAGTGGTGTTTAAATCAGGGTGATAATAAGTTAATTAAGATGAACTATTGGCACAATATTCATTACATTCAGGATAAAGGACAGGAAACTAGGAGTGGAGAGGGTCTAGGGGAAGATACTCTCCACCCCTGAATTCCATAATTGTGTTAAAAAGCACACATCATAAGCGTGCATTACAATTTCTTTTATTACTATATTACTTTTTTGTTTTTTTGTTATATATTAATATATTTTTTTGTTTTTGTATTCCCTTTCTTTTCTTTACACCTCGTGATATAGTTCTTAATTTTACTAAATTCTTTTTCAGAAAAATCTTTAAGTTAGTTTGGCCCGGAAATCACTAGGAATCAATGTTAGGATATTCTTAAATTTTGTAAGTTGGTTTTCTCTATGAAATTTTATGGCATTGAATTCCTGTATTGGTAACAGGGACAATTGTAATGTTTCCTGTACCATTAAAACACTCATTACAGTTTATAAGTTTTGAGTGGACTAATAGGTTAAGGTGGGCACTATTCCTGAAAGTAACAGGATAACACTTGAAAATAAGGAGAAGGAGGGTGCATGGGGGGAAATCTAAAAATGCTGGACTAAAACAATATGTATCTACAAAGGAAGTATCTTACTAATAAAAAAGGAAATATTTTTTAGATAAGACGTACAAAAATAAGAGGGAGGATAATAATAATAGATGGCCATATCTTTGTTACACTGGTAGGAAATTAGGCTAAGGGCTTGGGCAGGACCAATAGGGTTATTATTTCTATGTGATAATAATGTGCGCTGTGTCCTTATGGATGTGATCTAATGTGCGCTGTGTCCTTATGGATGTGATAATAATGTGCGCTGTGTCCTTATGGATGTGATAATAATGTGCGCTGTGTCCTTATGGATGTGATAATAATGTGCGCTGTGTCCTTATGGATGTGATAATAATGTGCGCTGTGTCCTTATGGGTGTGGTAATAATGTGCGCTGTGTCCTTATGGATGTGATAATAATGTGCGCTGTGTCCTTATGGATGTGATAATAATGTGCGCTGTGTCCTTATGGATGTGATAATAATGTGCGCTGTGTCCTTATGAATGTGATACTAATGTGCGCTGTGTCCTTATGGATGTGATACTAATATGCGATGTGTCCTTATGGATGTGGTAATAATGTGCGCTGTGTCCTTATGGATGTGATAATAATGTGTGCTGTGTCCTTATGGATGTGATACTAATGTGCGCTGTGTCCTTATGGATGTGATACTAATGTGCGCTGTGTCCTTATGGATGTGATACTAATGTGCGCTGTGTCCTTATGGATGTGGTAATAATGTGTGCTGTGTCCTTATGGATGTGGTAATAATGTGCGCTGTGTCCTTATGGATGTGATAATAATGTGCGCTGTGTCCTTATGGATGTGATAATAATGTGCGCTGTGTCCTTATGGATATGATAATAATGTGCGCTGTGTCCTTATGAATGTGATACTAATGTGTGCTGTGTCCTTATGGATGTGATAGTAATGTGCGCTGTGTCCTTATGGATGTGATAGTAATGTGCGCTGTGTCCTTATGGATGTGATAATAATGTGCGCTGTGTCCTTATGGATGTGATACTAATGTGCGCTGTGTCCTTATGGATGTGATAATAATGTGCGCTGTGTCCTTATGGATGTGATACTAATGTGCGCTGTGTCCTTATGGATGTGATAGTAATGTGCGCTGTGTCCTTATAGATGTGATAATAATGTGCGCTGTGTCCTTATGGATGTGATACTAATGTGCGCTGTGTCCTTATGGATGTGATAATAATGTGCGCTGTGTCCTTATGGATGTGATACTAATGTGCGCTGTGTCCTTATGGATGTGATAATAATGTGCGCTGTGTCCTTATGGATGTGATACTAATGTGCGCTGTGTCCTTATGGATGTGATAATAATGTGCGCTGTGTCCTTATGGATGTGATAATAATGTGCGCTGTGTCCTTATGGATGTGATACTAATGTGCGCTGTGTCCTTATGGATGTGATAATAATGTGCGCTGTGTCCTTATGGATGTGATAATAATGTGCGCTGTGTCCTTATGGATGTGATAATAATGTGCGCTGTGTCCTTATGGATGTGATAATAATGTGCGCTGTGTCCTTATGGATGTGATAATAATGTGCGCTGTGTCCTTATGGATGTGATACTAATGTGCGCTGTGTCCTTATGGATGTGATAATAATGTGCGCTGTGTCCTTATGGATGTGATACTAATGTGCGCTGTGTCCTTATGGATGTGATAGTAATGTGCGCTGTGTCCTTATAGATGTGATACTAATGTGCGCTGTGTCCTTATGGATGTGATACTAATGTGCGCTGTGTCCTTATGGATGTGATAATAATGTGCGCTGTGTCCTTATGGATGTGATACTAATGTGCGCTGTGTCCTTATGGATGTGATAATAATGTGCGCTGTGTCCTTATGGATGTGGTAATAATGTGCGCTGTGTCCTTATGGATGTGATAATAATGTGCGCTGTGTCCTTATGGATGTGATAGTAATGTGCGCTGTGTGCTTATGGATGTGATAATAATGAGCGCTGTGTCCTTATGGATGTGATAATAATGTGCGCTGTGTCCTTATGGATGTGATAATAATGTGCGCTGTGTCCTTATGGATGTGATAATAATGTGCGCTGTGTCCTTATGGATGTGGTAATAATGTGCTCTGTGTCCTTATGGATGTGATACTAATGTGCGCTGTGTCCTTATGGATGTGATAATAATGAGCGCTGTGTCCTTATGGTTGTGATAATAATGTGTGCTGTGTCCTTATGGATGTGATACTAATGTGCGCTGTGTCCTTATGGATGTGATATTAATGTGCGCTGTGTCCTTATGGATGTGATAATAATGAGCGCTGTGTCCTTATGGATGTGATAATAATGTGCGCTGTGTCCTTATGGATGTGATAATAATGAGCGCTGTGTCCTTATGGATGTGATAATAATGTGCGCTGTGTCCTTATGGATGTGATACTAATGTGCGCTGTGTCCTTATGGATGTGATAATAATGTGCGCTGTGTCCTTATGGATGTGGTAATAATGTGCTCTGTGTCCTTATGGATGTGATAATAATGTGCGCTGTGTCCTTATGGATGTGATAATAATGTGCGCTGTGTCCTTATGGATGTGATAATAATGTGCGCTGTGTCCTTATGGATGTGATAATAATGTGCGCTGTGTCCTTATGGATGTGATAATAATGTGCGCTGTGTCCTTATGGATGTGATAATAATGTGCGCTGTGTCCTTATGGATGTGATACTAATGTGCGCTGTGTCCTTATGGATGTGATAATAATGTGCGCTGTGTCCTTATGGATGTGGTAATAATGTGCGCTGTGTCCTTATGGATGTGATAATAATGTGCGCTGTGTCCTTATGGATGTGATAATAATGTGCGCTGTGTCCTTATGGATGTGATAATAATGTGTGCTGTGTCCTTATGGATGTGATAGTAATGTGCGCTGTGTGCTTATGGATGTGATAATAATGAGCGCTGTGTCCTTATGGATGTGATAATAATGTGCGCTGTGTCCTTATGGATGTGATACTAATGTGCGCTGTGTCCTTATGGATGTGATAATAATGTGCGCTGTGTCCTTATGGATGTGATAATAATGTGCGCTGTGTCCTTATGGATGTGGTAATAATGTGCTCTGTGTCCTTATGGATGTGATAATAATGTGCGCTGTGTCCTTATGGATATGATAATAATGTGCGCTGTGTCCTTATGGCTGTGATACTAATGTGCGCTGTGTCCTTATGGATGTGATACTAATGTGCGCTGTGTCCTTATGGATGTGATAGTAATGTGCGCTGTGTCCTTATGGATGTGATAGTAATGTGCGCTGTGTCCTTATGGATGTGATAATAATGAGCGCTGTGTCCTTATGGTTGTGATAATAATGTGTGCTGTGTCCTTATGGATGTGATACTAATGTGCGCTGTGTCCTTATGGATGTGATATTAATGTGCGCTGTGTCCTTATGGATGTGATAATAATGAGCGCTGTGTCCTTATGGATGTGATAATAATGTGCGCTGTGTCCTTATGGATGTGATAATAATGAGCGCTGTGTCCTTATGGATGTGATAATAATGTGCGCTGTGTCCTTATGGATGTGATGCTAATGTGCGCTGTGTCCTTATGGATGTGATAATAATGTGCGCTGTGTCCTTATGGATGTGGTAATAATGTGCTCTGTGTCCTTATGGATGTGATAATAATGTGCGCTGTGTCCTTATGGATGTGATAATAATGTGCGCTGTGTCCTTATGGATGTGATAATAATGTGCGCTGTGTCCTTATGGATGTGATAATAATGTGCGCTGTGTCCTTATGGATGTGATAATAATGTGCGCTGTGTCCTTATGGATGTGATAATAATGTGCGCTGTGTCCTTATGGATGTGATACTAATGTGCGCTGTGTCCTTATGGATGTGGTAATAATGTGCGCTGTGTCCTTATGGATGTGATAATAATGTGCGCTGTGTCCTTATGGATGTGATAATAATGTGCGCTGTGTCCTTATGGATGTGATAATAATGTGCGCTGTGTCCTTATGGATGTGATACTAATGTGCGCTGTGTCCTTATGGATGTGATACTAATGTGCGCTGTGTCCTTATGGATGTGATAATAATGTGCGCTGTGTCCTTATGGATGTGGTAATAATGTGAGCTGTGTCCTTATGGATGTGATACTAATGTGCGCTGTGTCCTTATGGATGTGGTAATAACGTGCGCTGTGTCCTTATGGATGTGGTAATAATGTGCGCTGTGTCCTTATGGATGTGGAATTAATGTTCGCTGTGGATCACACACGAACTATGGGGGGGGAACTTCCGCTATTCTCTACAAGTGGCTTAGCACTGACTCCGCTTCTGTCTGTGTTTCTATATGAAATTCATTGTTTAATTAATATATCACAAATTATTGTTAACTTTGAATGGCTGCATAAGATTAATAAATACAATTTAAAGCTAAAGATGTGTATTTGTTACTTTAATAAAATCTAGATAACAACCTCACAAAGTTGGGATAATCCAAATTATTTTGCAAGTGCTGATTTCTGTCTTCCATGAATATTCACAGCTAAGCAACATAATATCCTGAACAGCCCAAAATCCTCTCTTGTGTTACAAACAATTATTTAACTGGTCATGGGCCACAGAACAGAAGATCATATAGAGATTATTGAAGGGACATAGGGGTCTATTTATTAAATGACGGGCAGGAAAGATTCACTTTAGCGAATTATGTCCGCCCGGCATCGCTAAATGATTTTGTGAAATGCTTGTGCAATTGTGAAATGCTTGTGCAATGCTGGCCCTGCACTTCCACGGCCAATCGGCCGCTAGTAGGGGATGTTGATCGGAATCATTGTAGCCAGTTAAGGAGCAGCGCTCTTACGACCTCTGCTTCTTAACTTCAGTTTTCGGCGAGCTGGAAACTTCGGGCGGAGACAGAAGCATCCACTGCTTGTTAAATCTACCCCATGGTGCACGTGCATGAGAAAAAGTCAGTAATTCTGTGAAACTGTCCCCTTCTCTTTGTGCTCTGACCCGGCCAGTTACAGAAAGAATTTATATAAAAAAAATAAAAAAAAAATAATATGCTCGTTTGAGAAAATAAAGCTGCATTAGTCAGTGCAAACTTCTTCTCAGAGATGAAGAGACTGTACTTAAGAGAGGAAACCCGAGAGTAGAGGAAATCAGCGTCCAGAGTCTTGACAAAGTCTGCAGAAGTCGGACTAAACGCGTAGACAAGGACAGTCTACAGGCATTACTGCCACTTCAGGAAAAAGAGACTAACCTTAATATTTTGGCTGACGGACTTTACACACAGAGACAAATGTTTACAGAGTTGGAAGCGAGAGCAGCTATCCAGAGACCGGAACCAACTGATTGTGTGCTGTCTAAAAGCATTTTTATTTACACTTTCTTGTAAGTGCAACTTATTATATGCTCTCAGTAAAGACATTATACCTTTTACCTTGAGTTGTGGTTGCGCTCACTCTGTTCTTCTGTTTTGAGTGTCTTGTAGTCTGAACACTCCTTAGTGTTCAGTGAATTGGGAAGCTGCACCACGAACAGAATACAACGGGAGAGTTTTCGTACCCACCAGAAACAAAGGGTTTCTTAAAAAAGATCTATCATACTCCCTGAGTCACGAAGGCGAACTATAGTCAGTATAAAGCTGGGATAAATCCGCTTTAATAGTCTCTATATTTGTAAGATAGAGATTAAACATATATTTTTGTATAATAAGTTCTATTTGGAAAACATACTCAAGGCGGTTATATTTTTAATTTTTGCATTAAGATAGCAGGTCAGATATAATTTGTGTTTTCAACACTTTGCACTGTATTTTAAAGTGTGTTTTAAGACATTGTATACATTTTAAGCCTATTAGAGTATTTGTCAGCGCAGCGTGTTTTTGGTTGTGGCTTCGTTGTAAAATTTAAAGAAATTATAACTACAGTTTAATGTCCCTTTAACTAACATTATAGCACAAATTCACTACAGACTGCAATTTCACTGTTTAAATAAAAAGACCACACAATGTTGTAATTAGAATTTCTATTTTTTTAACTAAAATAATTTAATGTTATTTTTTAGTCATTTTTTAAATGTACATTTTTTTTAAAAAAAACCCCTTAAAATAAATAAATATATATATACACATTTGATATCCATAAGATTAAAAATAAATATAATAAATAAATATATTTAATTACAACTAAAAGAATCAAAGATTCAAAATGAATTCCCCCTCCTGATTCCTCTTCTCAACCTCGGCCTTCTTGAACGGCCTCCACCAAGTCTCGGTCGATGGGGATCTTCTTGAGAGGTTTGGAATTCTTGGGGGAAATTGGCCATAAAATCCATCATTTGATGGGCGAGTGCCAACTGGGCGCGGCCTTGTATCCTCACTGCCCTCCCCAATTGCTGAATTTCCTGGTTAATGGTTTCCTGCATGCCGATAACCTCCCCTCGCATGTTGTTAATCCCATCTCTGATTCCCATTTGCACCGCAATTAAGGTGTCTAACCTGGATAAGATTTGTGCTGTGGTATCCGTTGCTGAAAAAAAGACAATATGCAGATGTAGATAAATATTATAACAATTCACAATGGTTTTAATATTATTTTATTTAAATGTATAGAAAGATTTGAGAGCTTTCTTAGGCCTAGATTTGGAGTTTGGCGGTAAAAGGGCTGTTAACGCTCCGCGGGCTTTTTTCTGGCCGCACCATAAATTTAACTCTGGTATCGAGAGTTTAAACAAATGCTGCGTTAGGCTCCAAAAAAGGAGCGTAGAGCATTTTTACCGCAAATGCAACTCTCGATACCAGAGTTGCTTACGGACGCGGCCGGCCTCAAAAACGTGCTCGTGCACAATTCTCCCATAGGAAACAATGGGGCTGTTTGAGCTGAAAAAAAACCTAACACCTGCAAAAAAGCAGCGTTCAGCTCCTAACGCAGCCCCATTGTTTCCTATGGGGAAACACTTCCTACGTCTGCACCTAACACTCTAACATGTACCCCGAGTCTAAACACCCCTAACCTTACACTTATTAACCCCTAATCTGCCGCCCCCGCTATCGCTGACACCTGCATATTTTTTTTAACCCCTAATCTGCCGCTCCGTAAACCGCCGCAACCTACGTTATCCCTATGTACCCCTAATCTGCTGCCCTAACATCGCCGACCCCTATATTATATTTATTAACCCCTAATCTGCCCCCCTCAACGTCGCCGACACCTGCCTACACTTATTAACTCCTAATCTGCCGAGCGGACCTGAGCGCTACTATAATAAAGTTATTAACCCCTAATCCGCCTCACTAACCCTATCATAAATAGTATTAACCCCTAATCTGCCCTCCCTAACATCGCCGACACCTACCTTCAATTATTAACCCCTAATCTGCCGAGCGGACCTCACCGCTACTATAATAAATGTATTAACCCCTAAAGCTAAGTCTAACCCTAATACTAACACCCCCCTAAGTTAAATATAATTTACATCTAACGAAATTAATTAACTCTTATTAAATAAATGATTCCTATTTAAAGCTAAATACTTACCTGTAAAATAAATCCTAATATAGCTACAATATAAATTATAATTATATTATAGCTATTTTAGGATTAATATTTATTTTACAGGCAACTTTGTAATTATTTTAACCAGGTACAATAGCTATTAAATAGTTAAGAACTATTTAATAGTTACCTAGTTAAAATAATAACAAATTTACCTGTAAAATAAATCCTAACCTAAGATATAATTAAACCTAACACTACCCTATCAATAAATTAATTAAATAAACTACCTACAATTACCTACAATTAACCTAACACTACACTATCAATAAATTAATTAAACACAATTCCTACAAATAAATACAATTAAATAAACTAGCTAAAGTACAAAAAATAAAAAAGAACTAAGTTACAAAAAATAATAAAATATTTACAAACATAAGAAAAATATTACAACAATTTTAAACTAATTACACCTACTCTAAGCCCCCTAATAAAATAACAAAGCCCCCCAAAATAAAAAATTCCCTACCCTATTCTAAATTAAAAAAGTTACAAGCTCTTTTACCTTACCAGCCCTGAACAGGGCCCTTTGCGGGGCATGCCCCAAGGATTTCAGCTCTTTTGCCTGTAAAAAAAAAACATACCATACCCCCCTCCCAACATTACAACCCACCACCCACATACCCCTAATCTAACCCAAACCCCCCTTAAATAAACCTAACACTAAGCCCCTGAAGATCTTCCTACCTTGTCTTCACCATACCAGGTTCACCGATCCGTCCTGGCTCCAACATCTTCATCCAACCCAAGCGGGGGTTGGCGATCCATCATCCGGTGCTGAAGAGGCTCCAAAGTCTTCCTCCTATCCGGCAAGAAGAGGACATCCGGACCGGCAAACATCTTCTCCAAGCGGCATCTTCAATCTTCTTCCATCCGGTGCGGAGCGGGTCCATCTTGAAGCAGGCGACGCGGATCCATCCTCTTCTTCCGTTGTCTCCCGACGAATGACGGTTCCTTTAAGGGACGTCATCCAAGATGGCGTCCCTCGAATTCCGATTGGCTGATAGGATTCTATCAGCCAATCGGAATTAAGGTAGGAATTTTCTGATTGGCTGATGGAATCAGCCAATCAGAATCAAGTTCAATCCGATTGGCTGATCCAATCAGCCAATCAGATTGAGCTCGCATTCTATTGGCTGTTCCGATCAGCCAATAGAATGCGAGCTCAATCTGATTGGCTGATTGGATCAGCCAATCGGATTGAACTTGATTCTGATTGGCTGATTCCATCAGCCAATCAGAAAATTCCTACCTTAATTCCGATTGGCTGATAGAATCCTATCAGCCAATCGGAATTCGAGGGACGCCATCTTGGATGACGTCCCTTAAAGGAACCGTCATTCGTCGGGAGACAACGGAAGAAGAGGATGGATCCGCGTCGCCTGCTTCAAGATGGACCCGCTCCGCACCGGATGGAAGAAGATTGAAGATGCCGCTTGGAGAAGATGTTTGCCGGTCCGGATGTCCTCTTCTTGCCGGATAGGAGGAAGACTTTGGAGCCTATTCTGGACCTTTTCAGCACCGGATGATGGATCGCCAACCCCCGCTTGGGTTGGATGAAGATGTTGGAGCCAGGACGGATCGGTGAACCTGGTATGGTGAAGACAAGGTAGGAAGATCTTCAGGGGCTTAGTGTTAGGTTTATTTAAGGGGGGTTTGGGTTAGATTAGGGGTATGTGGGTGGTGGGTTGTAATGTTGGGGGGGGGTATGGTATGTTTTTTTTTACAGGCAAAAGAGCTGAAATCCTTGGGGCATGCCCCGCAAAGGGCCCTGTTCAGGGCTGGTAAGGTAAAAGAGCTTGTAACTTTTTTAATTTAGAATAGGGTAGGGAATTTTTTATTTTGGGGGGCTTTGTTATTTTATTAGGGGGCTTAGAGTAGGTGTAATTAGTTTAAAATTGTTGTAATATTTTTCTTATGTTTGTAAATATTTTATTATTTTTTGTAACTTAGTTCTTTTTTATTTTTTGTACTTTAGCTAGTTTATTTAATTGTATTTATTTGTAGGAATTGTGTTTAATTAATTTATTGATAGTGTAGTGTTAGGTTAATTGTAGGTAATTGTAGGTAGTTTATTTAATTAATTTATTGATAGGGTAGTGTTAGGTTTAATTATATCTTAGGTTAGGATTTATTTTACAGGTAAATTTGTTATTATTTTAACTAGGTAACTATTAAATAGTTCTTAACTATTTAATAGCTATTGTACCTGGTTAAAATAAATACAAAGTTACCTGTAAAATAAATATTAATCCTAAAATAGCTATAATATAATTATAATTTATATTGTAGCTATATTAGGATTTATTTTACAGGTAAGTATTTAGCTTTAAATAGGAATCATTTATTTAATAAGAGTTAATTAATTTTGTTAGATGTAAATTATATTTAAGTTAGGGGGGTGTTAGTGTTAGGGTTAGACTTAGCTTTAGGGGTTAATCAATTTATTAGAATAGCGGTGAGCTCCGGTCGTCAGATTAGGGGTTAATAATTGAAGGTAGGTGTCGGCGATGTTAGGGAGGGCAGATTAGGGGTTAATACTATTTATGATAGGGTTAGTGAGGCGGGTTAGGGGTTAATAACTTTATTATAGTAGCGCTCAGGTCCGCTCGGCAGATTAGGGGTTAATAAGTGTAGGCAGGTGTCGGCGACGTTGAGGGGGGCAGATTAGGGGTTAATAAATATAATATAGGGGTCGGCGGTGTTAGGGGTAGCAGATTAGGGGTACATAGGGATAACGTAGGTGGCGGCGCTTTGCGGTCGGAAGATTAGGGGTTAATTATTTTAAGTAGCTGGCGGCGACGTTGTGGGGGGCAGGTTAGGGGTTAATAAATGTAATACAGGGGTCGGCGGGGTTAGGGGCAGCAGATTAGGGGTACATAAGTATAACGTAGGTGGCGGTCGGCAGATTAGGGGTTAAAAATTTTAATCGAGTGGCGGCGATGTGGGGGGAGCTCGGTTTAGGGGTACATAGGTAGTTTATGGGTGTTAGTGTACTTTAGGGTACAGTAGTTAAGAGCTTTATGAACCGGCGTTAGCCAGAAAGCTCTTAACTCCTGCTATTTTCAGGCGGCTGGAATTTTGTCGTTAGAGCTCTAACGCTCACTTCAGAAACGACTCTAAATACCAGCGTTAGAAAGATCCCATTGAAAAGATAGGATACGCAAATGGCGTAGGGGGATCTGCGGTATGGAAAAGTCGCGGCTGAAAAGTGAGCGTTAGACCCTTTAATCACTGACTCCAAATACCAGCGGGCGGCCAAAACCAGCGTTAGGAGCCTCTAACGCTGGTTTTGACGGCTACCGCCGAACTCCAAATCTAGGCCTCAGTAAGTCTTTATGTAAATGTGATATTTTAAAGGTCTACCTTTCATTAAAATATTACCAATAACATATGTATTTATAAATACTTGTGGAATTGTTTACAAAAAAGTCAACATGTTTATTTCTTAATAAGATTTACTATTTTGTTTAAAATATTTCAAATAAAATTGTTTAAAGAATTAAAAAATTTAAATGGAAACATCAAAATGCAATTTTATGATTGTTTGAGACCTATGTTTTTATTTAATACAAAATGTAGATGTTACGTTTTTATATATATACATACACACACACACATACAGACATATTTATTTATATACATATATACATACATGCATACATACACACAAATATATATATATATATATATATATGTTGAAAGCAAGAGTCTTAATCAAAAGAAATTCAGCGCCACCAATACAAATAATAAGAAGGAGAATACAAGTATAACCCAAGTATAACCAATATAAGCTTAGAAAAAAGCAGAAGTGTACATATAAATAATCAGGTCTTTATCAAAAGTTCATATGGCAAGTCCTTATTGTAGACAAGTATAGCAATAATGAAGAGATAAAAGAGTGGATGTCTCCTTACCGGAGGTTACCTCAATCATATGAGGTAATGTATGATCGCCAACCAAATCTCTGTTCCCTCCTTTCTGGTGAGTGATATATTCCCATCAGGGCTGAATTCTTGGAGTTAAAGATATCTGTTGTTCCGTGCGAACTTGTGTATGGCACTTGTCTGTTCTGAAACTTCCAGGATTTTAGTCTTGATACCTTGGTGTCTCCCCAGAGTATGGTACTTCTATCTTATGTCCTCAGGTCTCCAGATTCTTAGCAGATATATATATATATATATATATACACACACACACACACAGACACACACACACGCAGACATATATATATATATATATAAAAACCCCTAGCAAAAGCCAGGAAGCACGACCTGGGCAGGTTCACAATTAGGGATCTAAGTGGGTTGCAATAACCTGTAGTATAAGCAGTCTAGCGCAAGGGGTTACTCAGCAGCCGTTAGTATAAGCAGGCTAGCGCAAGGGGTTACTCAGCAGCCGTTAGTATAAGCAGGCTAGCGCAAGGGGTTACTCAGCAGCCGTTAGTATAAGCAGGCTAGCGCAAGGGGTTACTCAGCAGCCGTTAGTATAAGCAGGCTAGCGCAAGGGGTTACTCAGCAGCCGTTAGTATAAGCAGGCTAGCGCAAGGGGTTACTCAGCAGTCGTTAGTACAAGCAGGCTAGCGCAAGGGGTTACTCAGCAGTCGTTAGTACAAGCAGGCTAGCGCAAGGGGTTACTCAGGAGCCGTTAGTACAAGCAGGCTAGCGCAAGAGGTTACTCAGCAGCCATTAGTACAAGCAGGCTAGCGCAAGGAGTTACTCAGCAGCCGTTAGTATAAGCAGTCTAGCGCAAGGGGTTACTCAGCAGCCGTTAGTATAAGCAGGCTAGCGCAAGGGATTACTCAGCAGCCGTTAGTACAAGCAGGCTATAGCAAGGGGTTACTCAGCAGCCGTTAGTATAAGCAGGCTAGCGCAAGGAGTTACTCAGCAGCCGTTAGTACAAGCAGGCTAGCGCAAGGTTACTCAGCAGCCGTTAGCACAAGCAGGCTAGCGCAAGGGGTTACTCAGCAGCCGTTAGTATAAGCAGGCTAGCGCAAGGGGTTACTCAGCAGCCATTAGTATAAGCAGGCTAGCCAAAGGGGTTACTCAGCAGCTAGCGCAAGGGGTTACTCAGCAGCCATTAGTACAAGCAGCCTAGCGCAAGAGGTTACTCAGCAGCCGTTAGTACAAGCAGGCTAGCGCAAAGGGTTACTCAGCAGCCGTTAGTACAAGCAGGCTAGCGCAAGGGGTTACTCAGCAGCCATTAGTACAAGCAGGCTAGCGCAAGGTGTTACTCAGCAGCCATTAGTACAAGCATGCTAGCGCAAGGGGTTACTCAGCAGCCATTAGTACAAGCAGGCTAGCGCAAGGTGTTACTCAGCAGCCATTAGTACAAGCAGGCTAGCGCAAGGGGTTACTCAGCAGCCGTTAGTACAAGCAGGCTAGTGCAAGGGGTTACTCAGCAGCCGTTAGTACAAGCAGGCTAGCGCAAGGTGTTACTCAGCAGCCGTTAGTATAAGCAGGATTATACAGAGTAGACAATAGCAGCAAGTTTATGCAATGGATACATATAGGGGTTCTGTGTGCAGCTGGGGTGTAGTGGTATCGTTGTATCCTGCAGATTGCTTGCTCCTGATGTGTATTATTATATGGGCCCTTGCTAGTCACGTGACTAAGCTCTTATTTTTTTTCATTTTGTTGTTGTTATTTTAAGGTGTTGTAGTTTAGGTTTATAGCCTACTTTATGTCTAGATTTGTAGGCGCAGAATACATTTATTGACAAAGAGTGCTTTACTCCCTATCTTTAGTAGGAACATGCATCATGTTGTGTCCTGCGTTCTCTGCTTATAGTCTTTTGGTATATTTAATTTTATAGGGTCGGCACCATTTCATGCTAGGTCCTCATACCTTAATACCTTACATGTACATTTTTGTCACATGTCATATTTGCCACTTATCCTCTTAGTAATTAGTTTATAATATATATATATATATATATATACACACACACACATATATATATATATATAGTCTTTATAGCATGGCCTAGTACTCACGGTAACCTTTGAACCACCGGGGTGCACATCAAAGAGATCCTGCATAATTCACAGATCCAACATATCGCAAAAAGGAAGGCACTCGTCGGGTTTAATAAGGATAAAGTTTTATTCCTTATGAAGTAACGTTTCGGAGTTTTACCTCCGTTTTCAAACTGACAGTTGTCAGTTTGAAAACGAAGGTAAAACTACGAAACGTTACTTCATAAGGAATAAAACTTTATCCATATTAAACCCGGCGAGTGCCTTCCTTTTTGCGATATATATATATATATATACACACACACATATACATATACATATATATATATACATACCCACACACATATATATATATATATATATATATACATACACACACACACACACATATATATATATATACACACACATACACACACACACATATACATATATATATACACATATATATATATATATATATATACACATACACACACACATACACATATATATATATATATATATACACACATACATACACACACACATATATATATATACACACATACATACAATCAAAAAACTTGCACTCACTGGTCTTTTCAAATCAAGTAAAGTTTTACTGTGAAAAAAAAAAAGTGACGTTTCAGGGACAAAGTATCCCCTTCCTCAGACACAGAATATACAAAGTGATACAAACTTATAGCAAAATAAACCCCACCCCCCAATTAGGACAAGAAAGACTGCCAAACGGTCGCTTAGTCACATATTAAAGAAAATCTTTATGTGCTTTATACTGATAGCTGTCTGTACCTCTGAGGAGGGGGATACTTTGTCTCCGAAACGTCACTTTTTTTCATAGTAAAACTCTACTTGATTTGAAAAGCCCAGCGAGTGTATGTTTTTTGTCTGCTGCTATTTATCCCACTAGCACCCTGGCAGTTGTTTCTTGGAGTGAGAGTGCACATCCCAGCTATATCTATTATTTTTGCTGTTGCATCCACAACTAGATTGACCTCTTACTAATTGGACTTGTCACGCTTGGACTTCACGTGCACCACACCAAGAGGATTGCTATCTAACATGGATACAGATGTGGAAGACATACAGACCCTCACTTTTACTGAAAGTGATGCAGCAAGGATTTTGTTTAACCCAGAGGATGATACCATAAACGGGGACACAGCTAATGCCATTTATCTAGCACTCCTTAAACTTAAGAAAAAGGAGGTTGACCTGAGACTCCATGGAATCTACCTATCGGAGTACCATAGGAGGAAACTGATACACCCAGAGGGTTCCACATTAGAAACCTCCCGACAATCGGACAAGGGAATCCAGAATTTTGTAAGCCCTGG
This sequence comes from Bombina bombina, assembly GCF_027579735.1. Classification (NCBI taxonomy): domain Eukaryota; kingdom Metazoa; phylum Chordata; class Amphibia; order Anura; family Bombinatoridae; genus Bombina; species Bombina bombina. Next base: position 463,681,623 of record NC_069505.1, on the reverse strand, counting down.
TGTGCCATTCTGAACAAGTGCTCTTTAGACTTAAAGGGACAGTCTACACCAGAATTTTTATTGTTTTAAAAGATAGATATTCCCTTTATTACCCATTCTCCAGTTTTGCATAACCAACACAGTTATATTAATATACTTTTAACCTCTATGATTATCTTGCATCTAAGCCTCTGAAAACTGCCCCCTTATTTCAGTTCTTTTGACAGACTTGCAGTTTAGCCATTCAGTGCCTGCTCCCAGATAACTTCACCTGCACGGGCACAGTGTTATCTATATGAAAAACATGAACTAACACCCTCTAGTGGTGAAAAACTGTTAAAATGCATTCTGAAAAGAGGTGGCCTTCAAGGTCTAAGAAATTAGCATATGAACCTCCTAGGTTAAGCTTTCAACTAAGAATAACAAGAGAACAAAGCAAAATTGGTGATAAAAGTAAATTGGAAAATTGTTTAAAATGACATGCTCTATCTGAATCATGAAAGTTTATTTTGGCCTAGACTGTCCCTTTAATTCTACTTGTAACTGAAGAAGTGAGAAACCTCCTTGAAAAAGTGAAGGTAGAGATCCGGGAATATGAAATAAAAAAAAACACAAATACTAATTGAGGACATATCTGAACAGTGGCTGGATAAATTAGCCACACAGATCAAAGAGCACAAAGACAGACTTGTACAATTTAAAAACAGAAAACTCCATACAGATTGTGAGGATCATAAGGACAAAATGGTGTACCGATGGCTGCTTGGGGGTGACAACAGAAGATCTCAGATGCAAAGGAGAGGAAGACAGCGCTAATACACCAAGCAGTCCCTGGGCAAAGAAGATGAGGGGGAGGCCCCATGCACACAGGGGGGGCTGGAGAGAGAACACAGCTTGCTAAACAAGGGATTAAGCTTTGTTCCAACTCGTAAGAGTAACAAATTTGATGTGTATATAGACTGTCTGAGATTTCAAAGATCACTATGTTTAAAAGAATTCTTCAGGAATTCTGAGACCATGGAAGCAACACACCCATTCATTTTGACCCTCATAGCCACAACCCCAGCATCAAAACCTTTATGAGGTTGTGATCAAAGATCTGAACGACCAGAAACATACCAGTTACCGTGATTACCTGTCTGAGGGGAGAAAGGCCATTCAATCACTATCTAGGTACGGCCATGGGATCCAACGAGGCCCCCTCAGTAGTCAACTTATTCATGGAGAAATATGAAACAACAGTGATGCAGATCTATGATAAACCAGAGGTGATGTTTTACAGATGGTACATTGACTACCTCCTATATGGATGGGGTCAGCAGAACAATTGGAGGATTGGTTTGCACATTTGAACTCCTTAAACAATCCAGTGAAGTTCAAGGTTGCATATAATAAGTCATCCATTGAATTTTTAGATCTAAGGATCTTCAAGAAAGAAAACAACAATTTGGGTACTGCATTATACAGGAAACCCACCAACAGAAACTCTCTCCTACATGCGACTAGCAGTCATCCCACGTCACTCCTGAAGGCCATTCTAAAGGCCCAAATGATTTGTGTCATTAGAAACAGTGACTTACAGGGGAGACAGGAACAACTGTCAGAAATGGAACAAAAATGTATTCAGAGAGGCTATAATCCCCGATTGATTAGCCAAAGTAAGGCAATGGTTGAAGATGCCACAGTACTATCTAGAGATGATATCAAGGAGAATAAACAAAGAAAGACCTTCACCACCACGTGCAGTCCATCTGTAAGATCACTGAGAAGAAGCCTGAATCAGCTTTGGCACATTATACAAAGCGACCCAACACTACCCTTTACCAAATGGCGCAACCCTAGAGTGGGTTTTAAACTAAATAGAAGTTTACAAGATTCACTAATGATCACAGATCCTATTCACTGCTATAAAAAAAGACACCTGGCTCCAACTGGGCAAGAAGAATGGTTCATTTTGGTGGACAGGATGCACTACATGCAGTGCAATGATCCCAGGTTCAACCTTCGGCCACCCACATACGCAGAAGAGGTACACTATCAGACACTTCATGACCTCCACTACCACACATGTAGTATATATGTTGAACTATAGCTGTGGTAGGTTTTATGTGGGCAAGACCACAGATGATGCCAGATTGCGCTTTTCCAATCACAGGTCTGCCATTAGGAGTGCTATAAAAAATAGAAAGAGTGACCAGCCAGTGGCAAGACACTTCTTGGAGGCCGGACATGGTGTGAATAATCTTCGCTTTGTCCTAATTAACCCTGTCCCCCCTTTGAAACGTGGTGGGGATAGGAACAGGACACTATTACAGGTAGAGGTGAGATGGATCCATTGACTAAACACCCTACAGCCCAATGGACTGAACACCATGTTTGACTGGCACTGTTTCCTGTAAAATGTAAAATGCAAAATGTTCCTGTTTACAATGTGATATATATCCTGGGCTACAAGTGGACAATAATGCCCCTATGATTAGAGTCAATGATATTCACCATTCCATCTTGAATCTCTGGGTATGGTCTTTGTACTGGTTTTGTCAGTGGCTAAATTAACCTCAATATTAGCACTATACTGTAGATAGACTGTCTTTTCCAAGATGTCCTGGTCATTACGTATAGTATGTCCTTGCATAGGTGCTATATGCACAGTATAGATGGGACATGTTATTCTCCTTGGTGCATCTATTAAATTTTTATAGATTTTTAAGATGTTTTCCACATTTTTAAATGTGCATGAGTAAAAAAATAAATACACATTTTAGCTAGCTTACAATGTTACTATACCATTTCCATACTGCTAAGCACAATATCTATCATCTAACTATCATATTAACTAAAAAAACATTAAACCGATTTATTATTACTTTTTTAAGGATTGCAGTGACAGCAGAAATGTGACAGTTCACTTGGGATTGGCAAAGTTTGGGTCTCTATTACAGAGTAAAAATCCAGGGCTGGCAGACGTACCTCTCCCCTTCATGTGGTGTGCACCTTCTGCATAAGGACTCACACGTTCGCATGGCTGTGACATTTTCCTGCATTAGCCAGTCAGTATATATAACGTTTTGTATTATGGCAATAGAAACATTTTAATTTAGTGCGTGTACCTAACTCAAACTCTGAGTTAAGGGTCAGTTGACTGCTGCTGGTGTTTAAGGAAACCAAGGGGTTACATTACTGCTTGAATCAGTGACTTAGCCTCATTGGTTATTATTATTTTCGTTTATTTGTAGAGCGCTAACAGATTCCGCAGTGCTATATAAACATAGGCGGTATACAAGGTAACATTTATAGGGATCAAACGGGTAGAGGGCGCTGCCGAGAGTCGCACTGTTGCAGTCAGCTCTTATGAAGGTAATCTACAAACAGCTGGGCTCTAGGCTTACGTGCTAAGGGGATTAAAGGGGATAGCAATGGAGGAGAGGAACTGGGGTTAGGAAAGGTTAGTGTAGGTTGTATGCATCCCTGAACAGTAGAGTCTTTAGGGAGCACTTGAAGCTTTCAAAACTAGGGGAGAGTCTTGTGGAGCGAGGCAGAGGGTTCCACAAGATGGGAGCCAGTCTGGAGAAGTCCTGTAAACGGAATTGGTTAACCATGTGTGTTCTAGTCAAGCACAGTTTAAGATGCTACTGGGATTCACTGCAGTGATTTAACTCTTTGAATACTGTGTGCTTTGGGTAACTAATAGGGGTTAAAATCTCTGTGCATCTTCATGTGGCCACTCCAAAAACTCCTGGCTATTAAATATTTGAGTCAACTCCTAGGTTTTGATAACATTTCTCAAGCTCTGTATATAATCATCAAAAAAACATCCCTAAATGTATTAAACTCAAGCAAATTGCTACAGTACTTTAGTATCTATGCATTACCTTGTACAGAAGCCCCATAGCTCAGAGAGGGGTTCTGAGGTGTTGGTACTGTAGAGGCTTGGCCCACGGATACTGCAGCCACAGATGTAGTAGCCAAAGGGACAGTGACCGGTGGTGCTTGGGGGATAGACAGTGCTGCCATAGGAGGGGGCGGGGGTTCATCAGATAAGTACTGAGGTTGCACAGAATCTGCAGTATAAACACATCAGTAACTTTCAGATTATATCAAATATTGGGATCAATTCTAATCTCTGATTGTGTTTATCGTTTGTTATATGGATTCCTAGGCCTTTTGTCACAATAGGAGCGATCAAAATACAAACAATAAACCGATTTCCGGATTGAAAAAAATAAATCGTATTGGATCCCAGCATAGTTGGCCCCATATATATTATCATTCGATCTGTGGGTGATGATTGTTTATCAAGTGCATTTGGCTGTTAACTCAATGTGTCCATTTTGTGGTCAATATTTATTTGATAACTTGTAGTTGTATAGATGTAACAGTCAAATACACTTGATAAATAATCATCATTTACAGATTGACTAATAATTGCTATGGGGCCAGTAGCTGCGCATGCTCAGATCAGAAAACAAAATGGCGCATGACAACAACAGCAACAGACATTTTTGACGACGATAGATTTGTGCCATTAACGACTATGATTTTGTTTGCCCCACCACGAACAGTGGGAAATTAGTGGGCTTAACAAAGTAACCCTTTCGCTGGGTGACTATTCACAATTATTATTAAAAAAAAATCAAGAACAAAGCCCAACTCTTAAAAATCAATAGTTGATTATAAAGATTATTAACCTTGTACAGTTCTCATATCCAAAATTAGATTGCAGATATACTCAGACAGGCGAGTGCACCTTTGAAAATGCTCAGACGAAATGCGCGTCAAGTGTTCGCCTGTCTGATTATATCTGGGATCTAATTTTGGATATGGGAACTGTACAAGTTAATAGTCTTTAGGATGGTTTTCAATCAACTATTGATTTGTAAGAGTCAGACTTTGGCCTTGATTTTTTTTATAATAATTGTGAATAGTCACCCAGCGACAAATTACTTTATTAAGCCCACCGATCTCCCACTGTTCGTGGAGCAAACAAAATCATAGTCGTTAATGAGATAGAGATCTCATTAATTGGTCACTGGATGATTCACAATGGGCCTCATAGTCCTTTTATACTATTTAATTTGATTGGTTTCTCCCCCCCCCCACACACCTATTTATAACCTTGATTAGTGTATGGGCTGCTGATTTATAAATTTTGTAGGATAGAATCTTCTGTTTTGTTTAATGTTTACACTGTACTCACACCATTTATGATCTCAGTAGCATTAACATGACTTTCTGATTACTAGTAATGATACAGCACCAGCTACTTGCAAACAAGCAATTCTGTGTTAGAGCAAGTGAAACCCTTCTCATGACGCAAGGACGCCAGATACAATTCCAATGCACGTTTCACTTGTTGTTTTTTTCAATGGACTGCTTTGTTACATTTTTTTGTATTATACAAAGTGTGTATTGTAACATTGTAATATATTTATAACTCTCTGCAAGCCACAGAGTAGGATCCATTTATTACTAGGCGCTTATCTTAGTGCTAATGAAGCGCCATGCTGTGTGTTTACCAGTCCAAGCTGAACATTTCAATACTTCAACAGTTTTACACTATGGAAGTTTCTCTTTGCTTTTTTGAGGTTACATTGAAGAATCATATGGACATTGATCTGCTTTTTAAATAACAGTGCACGGTTTTGTATATTTTCGATTTTTTTTATATAAGTGACTCTTTCACCCCCTTTCTCCACTAAAGTCGATACAACAGTGATTAGCACAAATACAAAACTTACATGTACTAACACATTTTATTTTTTTATTCTAATACCCCTATAAATCGAACAGTACTATCAAAAAGAATAGAATTATATAAATATATACAAGTCGAAGAACCCTATGGAATAAACGCTAACCTTTCAAATAATTCAGCCCATTTAGTGAAAACGTTTATAAACTTGTTTGTTTTGTATTATCTATTTGTAAATTAAAATGTTGTCAACACAGACAATTTTAGAAAACAATAAACAGATTTTCAAGGCGGTTTCATTGGTGATCATAATAAATAATAGAATAAAAGATAACTAATATCAATGGATAGAATTAATTTTCAAGTATTCAGCTCTCTATTACTGGGGTATATTTGGGATTACAATATAGCGCAATAAAAACAAGAACGTTGTCATATAACTGTAGTATTAGTTAATGAAGTGCAGTCATTGCTTTGTGGCACACAACACACTTATTATCGCTGCATAAAATGTTGAATTATGCATTGTTAAAAAAAAAAGAAAACCTTGCAATATACTTTCCATGATTATATTTTGTCAGCTTCTCCTGTAATTTAAATCTGGAAGTTATAGTTTTTCCATTGTTGCCAGAGAGGCTAAAGCTACAAACAAAACAGGGTTTGTGCCCCTACCCTAAAGATTACAATTAATGAAGAGAACTTGAGCTAGGTTAAAACATCTGAGTGGTCTCTACGCATTTCGCCCGCTACCTAGGCAGACTTTCTCAAGAGTAACTGACAAGTCTTAAGAAAGTCTACTTAGGTAGTAAACGAAACGCGTAGAGACCACTGAGATGCTTTAAGTTTGCACATACTAACATTGTGATATATCCTTTTTATACTATCAGTATAATTTTTACTTTATACATAGATATTCAGCATTAAGTTTATTCTCAACACATTTTGTGCTGACATAAGAACCTTTCCTCTACATATAGTACGTTTTGGATGAACAGTATTTTTATTAATTAATTGTATAATTTACTGGTTAATTATCAATTTTAGTTTCTCATAAATAAAGTAAATTGCAAATTGTTTTACTACAGATGGAAGGTTAATATTTTCTCAATAATTTGTGTATCTATAAAAATTGTATGTTACCTTGTGCAGAAGAACCAAAAGCTGCAGGGGGGTGACGAGGTGCTTGACCCACAGATGCTGATGCAGAAGATACTTTAGATATAGATGTAGTAGCTACAGGGACTGTGGATGGAAATACTCTAGATGCAGTAACAACAGGGGCTGCAGACGCAGGTGCTAGAGGCGCAGACAGTGCTGTCGCTGGTGCTGTGGTCAGAGGAAGGGGCTGAGGTTCATCAGATAAGTACTGAACGTGCACAGCATCTGCAATGTAAACACATCAGCACTGCATCAAATGTATAAAAATGCTGGCATGCGTATTTCCCCTCCCTTTCTCTGTAGCTCAGTTTGTCTATACCCCCTCTGTGCTCCGTACTAGCAGCCGCATACTACAGGAAGCTCCCCTGGCAGATATTTAACAGGTCGTGAGGCAGCAGGAGTGGCCGGTGATATTTTCTTTATGCTAAATCCTAGTACCTTAATTGTCTGACAAAATCCATTTCAATTCCATCAATTGCATTTCCAACCCCAGTTTAGTTTGCCCCTCTGAAATTTTTTATAGCCTCCAAACCCACCCACCAGATTTAGTTAGTTCCAACTTTGGTTATTATGATATTGCTGTGCATTGGCCATTTTGGAATCAATGTACTCCAGCCTGAATGAAATAGCCCACATCAGGTATTCAAGAATTGTTTTATCTGCCAAGATTGATCCATGCAACCTACCAAGTTTGGGTTCCTAAGATGTTCAAATACTATATGCAATCTGTCTCTCTCAGTTCACTCATAGTTCTCTCATGTCTTATATATAAACCCACCCCCATATAAAGATGGTCCATAAATGTTGTTGTGGGTTTTCCTGTTAATATTGCAGCATCTGTTTTTTGTTTTTTATTCATAGGGCATATCAATCCGGTGTCACCATAATTATACTCTTGGACTTCTGCAATAAACATTTTGCCAGTTTTAAGAGTAATTCCTTGGCATGCTCAGTTCACAATTTTTGCTAAAAATAATATACAAATGATGCATCTTGTTCGCACATTAAATTCAATCTTCAGAATGTTCATATCAGATTGCGATAATGGGTTTGACAGTCAAAATGTATAGTGGTTTATCAGATGAGTCATTTCAAATGTCGAGGTGATCTCAGCCATTTTCATCGGCAGGACCTTTTTCATTAAAGTGATGGTAAATCCAAGCATTTAAAAAAAACCACTAGGATTTACCATCACTAAAAATAATTGACCACTTAAAAAAGGGTGTTTTATTCACCTTGTCTGTGCCGCGGAAGCTCACTAAAGTCAGAGTCTCCAGATGCCCACAGCAGATCGTTCCTCTCTCAATGAGATTACTTTTCCACCTCTAAACCAATAGCCGTGCGTGACATCTGACAGTGTTCTGTATGCTAGTACGGCTATTGGTTTAGAGGTGGAAACGTCACCACATTGGTAGAAGAGCGCTGTGCAATGGGCAACTGGAGGCGCTGACTTTAACAAGCTGCCGCGGCACAGATAGGGTGAGTTTAGCACCTTTTTTAATGTGATCAATGAAACTCCAGATTATTTTTAGTGATCAATTGATCCTCATTTAAATATCTGCTAAGGAATCCATCTGGAGGACTATATATCTATTGTGGAGGATTATGAGATTGTGGATGTTGTCCTGAGTTTTCTCTTGTTTGTTTTTTTGTACCTCTGGGTATTCTGGGAGGTGATAGTGCCTTAATTATTTATTAGTTTTATTTTTGCATGGCCATCTATGCTTGGTGGTGCAGATGACGTAGAACTGTTTCTTTTTAACTTCAGGTATTGGTTTGTCTTGTGGTTTCAAGTACAGGTGGTCTAACCCTATCATGCTACACTTTGTGAACCCAGTTTTGAGTTTTCTAGGCACTGCCCACTGGTAGAATTAGATTTAGCAAGGTCTTTATTCTGAGCTCAGCACAGAACAGCTCAGAGGATCATGGGTTCTTGAGCTCTCAATGCAATTTGTTTTCTATGTAGAGCATGTAACTGAGATCTCAACTTAGTTAGGGCAGCCATTTTTACATGTCACAAACATATCTTTGAGGGTCATTATTTGACTACTTGAGACCTTCTCATAGTAAGACCATCTCAAGCATTAATCCAAACCTTTACTCTTATTTTAGTCCTCTCTTTATGACGCAGATCTTGGCATCCTTTATTTCCTGCTTTACAAATTTAGATTCTCCATACAAAGCAAGTTGTAAATGATATTGTAAGTTCTTGATTATGTCAAAATGAAAAGAGAGATACACTCAACTTGAGAATAAACATGAGCTGGAATAACTTGCTTGATTGCTGAAAAGGCAGAGCCACTCAGGGTGCAGTCTCTTTACTTTCATACAGGTGGTGAGAGTCCACTATCCATTACTCCTGAAAATTACTCTTCCCTACCACTAGGAGGAGACAAAGATGTCCAAATCCCAAGAGCTCTATAAAACCCCTCTCACCTAACAGGTACCTCAGTCTTTACTTTTTCTCTACTGGAGGTGGTCGAATAATGAAGATGGGCCATTGGGGGATATGTATCAAAGCGTCAACTATATTGCATTCGCCGGCATTTATAAGCTCGTCTAACATTGCGGCCGCGTATCTCAATACGCTCTCCTTATTTATGAAAAAAGCCGGCAAAAAAGACGTGCACCAAGTACGGGGCGATGAGCATCTGACTGTTGTTAACTAGCAGTCATCGATCTTGCGTCTATTCGGCTTTTTCTCAACTTTATTTATACCCTGTCACTAAATGCCGCCACTATACTAAAATGTTTAGCTCCTATCCCACCACTCCCCAACATCACCGCAACCTAAATAAAGTTATTAACCCCATCCCGCCACTCAATAAATGTATTAACCCCTAAACCTCTGACCTCCCACATCACTACCACTAACTAAACCTATTAATCCCTAAACTGTCAGCCCCCCCACACCGCCAAAAACTAAATAAAGCTATTAACCCCTAAAACCTAACAACCCCCCTAACTTTAAATTACAACATCCCTATCTTAATATACATTAAAACTTACCTGTAGAATTAAAATAAACTATTTTAAACTATTAATTAACCTACCCTAACTATTATACTACAATTAAATTAAACTACCAATTAAATAAACTAAATTACATATTAAAAAAACCTAACCCTACTCAAATTATTTAAATATACTATTAAACATTATTAATAAGTACAAAATTACAGAAAAAAAAACAAACACTAAGTTACAACCCCGAATTACGAAAAATAAAAAAACAAATGATCAAAAATACAAAAGAATTACACCTAATCTAATAGCCCTATCAAAATAAAAAAGTCTCCCCAAAATAAAAACCCTAGCCTACAATAAACTACCAATGGCCCTTAAAAGGGCCTTTTGTGGGGCATTGCCCAAAAGATAACAGCTCTTTTACATTGCCAAAAAATACAAACACCCCCCCAAACAGTTAAACCCACCACCCAACCAAACCTCCTCCCCAAATAAAAAACCTATCTAAAATAACCTAAGCTCCTCATCGCCCTATAAAGGGCATGTGTATGGGCATTGCCCTTAAAAGGGAATTTAGTTCTTTTACATGCCCAGACCCTAATCTAAAGATAAAAACCCACCCAAAAACCCTTAAAAAAACCTAAAACTAACCCCGACGATCCACTTACAGTTCTTGAAGTCCGCTTGAAGGATCCATCCAGCCGGAGAAGTCATCATCCCAGGCAGCAAGAAGTCTTCATCTGGGCGTCCTCTTCCATCTTCATCCAGCCGTAGAAAAGTCCTCATCCAGGCAGCAAGAAGTCTTCATCCAGACGGCATCTTCTATCTTCATCCATCCGGTGCGGAGCGGGTCCATCCTGAAGACATCCGGCGCGGACTTCTCCGGCTGGATGAAGATGGAAGAGGCCGTCTGGATGAAGACTTCTTGCTGCCTGGATGATGACTTCTCCGGCTTGATGGATCCCTTTCAAGCGGGACTTCAAGAACTGTAAGTGGATCATCAGGGTTAGTGTTAGGTTTTTTTTAAGGGTTTTTTTGGGTGGGTTTTATTTTTAGATATGGGTCTGGTCATGTAAAAGAGCTAAATGCCTTTTAAGTGCAATGCCCATACAAATGCCCTTTTCAGGGCAATGGGGAGCTTAGGTTATTTTAGATTTTTTATTTGGGGGGGGGGGGTTGGTGGGTTGGGTGGTGGGTTTAACTGTTGGGGGGGTTGTATTTTTTTGCAATGTAAAAGAGCTGTTATCTTTGGGGCAATGCCCCACAAAAGGCCCTTTTAAGGGCCATTGGTAGTTTAATTGTAGGCTAGGGTTTTTTTTATTTGGAGGGGGCTTTTTTATTTTTGATAGGGCTATTAAATTAGGTGTAATTCTTTTTTATTTTTGATAATTTCTTTTTTATTTTTTGTAATTTAGTGGGGGGGGGGGTTGTAACTTAGTGTTTAATAGTATATTTAAATAATTTGAGTAGGGTTAGGTTTTTTTAACATGTAATTTAGTTTATTTAATTGGGAGTTTGATTTAATTGTAGTATAATAGTTAGGGTAGGTTAATTAATAGTTTAAATAGTTTATTTTAATTCTACAGGTAAGTTTTAATTTATATAAGATAGGGATGTTGTAATTTAAAGTTAGGGGGTGTTAGGTTTAGGGGTTAATAGCTTAATTTAGTTTTTGGCGATTGTGGGGAGCTGACGGTCTAGGGATTAATAGGTTTAGTTAGTAGTAGTGATGTGGGAGGCCAGAGGTTTAGGGGTTTAAATACGTTTATTTAGTGGTGACAGTGTTGGGGATCGGCAGAGAGAGGGGTTAATACATTTTGTTTAGGTTGCGGCGGTGTCGGGGGCGGCAGATTAGGGGTGTTTAGACTCAGGGTTTATGTTAGGGTGTTAGGTATGTAAACGTTGTTTTCTACCATAGAAATCAATGGGTTATATTTCTTTGTCTTGCAGCATCGAACATAAGCTTTCGCTGCTTTCAGACTCCCTATTGATTTCTATGGCATCCGCGGCCTCCAGGGTGGCGGACTGAAAACCAGGTACGCTGGGTCGGAAAAGACGCGAGCGTACTATTAAAAGTTTGATAACTGGGAAAAAAGTGTGAGAGCCGAATGTGTTATTCCGAACATGTGTAATGACGTAAGCATCAATCTGCGTCGGATTGAGATTGCCGGTTAGTATGTTACGTCACGAATTTCAACATTTGCCGGTCTTGAGGCTTTGATAACTAGGTCGGATAAATCTCGCAATAATTACGATGCGGAATTCAGCCTATTTGCGGTTGACAGGCTTGATAGGATAGGCCCCGTTGATTCTTCAGGAGAGAGGATTGTTCAGTTATGATTGAGGTACAGTGTTTGTCAAGGGGATTTATAGTGGGGTATGGTTTGTGGCTTCTTTTTCACCTTATAGGAAATCTGTTACAGACCCTGCATATTTGGTTGCAAGGACTTGTCTTTTGCCCCTTCTATGGATCTACAATATTAATCTACACGCATAACCTCTGCTGATATGTTTCAGTACTGGTTTGGCTGTCTACTGGTTGTTTGCTGGTGGACAATGGGTCTATTGGTATAATTTTGTAACATTTAGATGCATATATTATATATGGCCCTAGGACAGAATCTTTATTTTTATTCCTTTGTTTTTTTTTTGGCATGCTAGTTTAAATTTGGGCATCAGCCTTCTGGTCTACGTGCGCTAGGATAGCGCACTTAGAGACTTTCCAATTGGGGGTGGAGTGAGTAGGACGCCTACTGCTTTGTGTGTCTCCCTATGGAGAGCTTTCCAGTTACCCACTAACATAGCTTTCCTTGGCCGACGTACATTGACCCGGTCCGGATCCAAGATCCAGCGTTATCAGAGGTCCCTAAAGGCATTCACTTGCTTCAATGGCAGTAGCTCCTTCTCTGTCTACCTATGCTGTCTACCTATGCTCCTGCGGGCGCCGCTTCTAAAACTCTCCTACATAAGCAGGACTAAGCGCTCCCTAGCCTCTGTGAAGCAACAGGTCGAGGGCAAACATAAGGTCTGCTGTGCCAAGACGGACGGACGGACAAATTCCGCGGCCCCTTCGGAACTACCAATAAAGGTCTGCCTATAATTTAAGAATGCCTGCATATACCTTAACGGTACCTGAGACGCCAGGGATCACAAATCGTGTGAGGCGGATGGTCTTTGTGACAGACGACCTTTAGGAAATATACAAGCGATCCTTTACCACCTGCAATGTATGAGATCCAAGGTCACAAGTTTGTTATGCAAAGATGACTGTGTGCCGTAGCTCCAGTGAAGCAGAGGCTCGGATTACTGGCCGTTGAGCAGTTTCTATCCCACGATACAGCTGGGGTCCAGCGTTTTGAAGGAGACGGGAAAATCCTGCAGCTCCCCCAAGGCAATAATCCAGTTGGTGGTCCAACTGGGAGTTTAAAAAGGTACTTTCTTTTTCTACAAAGAGACTTCCACACAAGGCATTTTTAGGCTGCTCAAGGCTTTCTGCCTTTCTTGCCCTCCCTACACATACGGACACAAATGTCTTCACCTGAGACTAAGATTTTAAATATACACCTTGCAAGGCGAGAATTCTGTGGTGGGCTAACTTTGGTTCTGAAGGGAAGATACTTTTTATCCTACTAAGGGTCCTATCATAAGCGTTATACAGGCCTGTTTAAAGACTTTACATCACTTTCCTCTGCCTTCCCCATATTTATTTGTGGGCAAGCATGTCTCCTCCTTGAGTTTATGGTTTAATTGTTTTTTCTCTAAAAGATTCTAACGTGTTTGTGACCCTCAGGAATAGCCTAAGTAATAAGAACTTTACATAAACAAAAAAGCTACAGGGGACAGAGCTAAAGCCTATTTAGAGCTTTATAATGTGAATGGGGGAAGCCTAAACTACTACAAATACTGCTAGATTATACTGTTAATAGCAGGGGCATAGTGTATCTTGGAAGTACTGTGTTTGCTGTTCATTTTCTTTTTACCTAGCGGTCTTGGGACCACCATAGATCCACTCCGCCAATACCTTTTTATTTCTATGAATGCTCCTATACATCGTCTTCCCTGAGTTTTTAATATATATATACACACACGCACATTTATTTTATTTACCTTTTCCTTTCTTTTTATTTTTACACTATATCACATATTCTAAATATTCATTGGTTGTCGGTGAAGATTTGAGTTTTGACATACATTTCACCGTTTAGAGTGATAAAGGAGTTGTTTTCTGTTTTTCTCTTCTCAATATATACACAGGGATTATCCTTTGAACAGAATAAGTTCATTATATACACACACCTGTTTGACACTTTTGGTAATTAGGTTTTTTTATTTTTGTGGATCCGATACTTGGTTTATACAATTTTCAGAGTATTTTTTACTAATACTTGCACTTTAGAGCATAAAAGCTTATGGGACACAAAATACATAAGGATCACGGTATTCAAATGTTTCTGGTAGGGCCAGTAAGTTTTAGATTATTGCGTCTTGAGCGATCCTCTAGATCTTCTATTCTTGCTTGAAGGGAAGTCAGCATATTGCTATGAGTTGTAGATGATTGGGTCCTGTACATTAAGCCTATCCTCTAACTCAGATACTCTTGCCTCAATTTCAGTTCATCTAGATGAAAAATGTTCTCACCTCATTTATTAAACCATTAAGTTTCTTGTTTCATTTCCTGCTTTACCATATCTAGTTGAGGTGTAATCATTTTAGATATTCAGCAGCCAATTCTATCATATCATAATTAAATAAATTGTGCCCAGCGACGGTCTTGAGATGTATCTTGACATTTCTCAGCTTGCTTACTGCTTTTTTTTCCCCCCCTCTCTGTTTGAGGGGCATACCTGGTGAATTACTTTTTGCCTTGGGGAATAAATCTATCCATAGGCGCTAAGGACTTCCCAGTACCCGGAAAAAAATTAACAGACTTAAAAAAACCACACAGTGAGTAAAGTATATATAGTGACAAGAATTATATAGGGGGTGACCCCTATTAATACATGGACTTAAACCAGCCACGAACCCTCTTAGAGAGTCAGTCACCTTTTTGCAAGTCAGGTTTACATTGAAGTTAAGGAGTGGAATCCCGTAAATCACTAGTAGGATCATAGAAATGGAATGGATTTTTTTTTTCTATCTGTTACTATCTATTATCTGTTTTTTGGGGTTTTTTTTTGTTTTCCCTCACACCTTGCTCCCCCCCCCCTTCTCTCTCCTGGCACCCCTATATAATATATATCAATGGGATTAGATTCTCCTAGATTATTTTCCTGAACGTGGGCAGTATCAGTATCCCTCAATGAAAAGGAAAGCGGGGTTTATTAAGCGGGCTGGCTACATATAAACCCCAATATCGCCATGATACAAGAAGTACAACCTAAAACCCTGGAGATAGTCACATTGAAAACCAAATGGGTAGGGGAAGTTTATAGCAGCTCTATATGGCGATAGGAAGAGAGATGGTAGCGATTCTTTAAAATAAACACACATGCTATAGGATAGTTGCCAGTGAAATAGGACCCTGACGGGGCATTATCTAATCCTGTGAGATTAACTTAATACTACTAGGTTTATTTTATGTAACATTTATGGGCCTAATGTAGTAGGTTTGGGATTTGGAATGAGCTGACAGTCAGATTGATGAAATACATCGACAAAATCTAAATAATTGCGGGTGACCTAAACGTGATGGCTATGCATTAATGATTAGATTAAGTAGGAATTCCTTGATAAAGAGAGATAGAAAAGTCTGCATATTGCAAACATTTTGCAACCAGCTCGGACTTAAAGATATTTGGAGCATCCAGAACCTGGATCTAAGAGACTTTACTTGTATTTCTAAAAAATCATCAGTTGTTATCCAGGATAGACATGTCTTAGTACCTGAAGTCCTAGTTGGTAAGGATCTAATAGCAGATATCAAGGATATGGCTCTTTCGGACCATGCCGTTATTTCACTGGAGTTTGGGGCAAGCTCATTCCCAATCTCCCAATATTAATAGACTTTTCTTTCCCAAATACTTAATGAACAATATTAAATTCCAAAATTGGTTAAGACATAAATGGAGAGAATTCTATGATTTTAACTCCTCTTACTCAGATAAAGCTGAAATATTTGGGGAAAACAGCGAAGGCCGTGTTGCTGGGAGATATCAAAGTATACTTATGTCAATTGAAAAAAAGAATTAAACCTAGAGATACACAAACCATTTCATGGGACTTTCCGGAAGGGGCGGAGCAAGCAAGCAAGCAAGGCTGTGTGTCGTAGCTCTCGATTTGCTGCTAGAGAGGCGAGCGGGCCCGAGAATTGGTCATAGGCCAACACCACGGAAGTCTAAGACAGCGGGATCACGCTCGTGGCCCAGTGCGGCCATTTTTCCTGCTGGGGACCCCTGGTTACCTTTGCCGTGTGATTGAGACCACGAGACGTGCATCGATTGGATTGGTGTGGGCTAGAGTCTGACGGAGTACGGGCAAATCCCGCGGCCTCCACTGCCGGGGGATACCTGAAGTGGCTCAGTGGTGAGTATACAGAACTAAAAAGATACCACAATGCCCTTGCCAGGTATGTGTGGAGCTTTTGACTCATTTTACACCACTGCACACAGAATTATAAAATTAAGAAACCACTGGGTAAAATCATAAGAGACTGTTAAGTCCCTAGCACCATACTTTTATAAAGTCTCTGCAGTTTTTTCGATTCCATATTATTGGGAGCTGTGTCTAAGCTCTAATGGGCTTAAAGGAAGAGTGAATAGTTGACTACCCACAAATAATATCCAGTGAGGAATACATAAAAGCCCTTGCAGAGGTTATCACTATTATTTCTACCCTACTCTCAAGATCCGTTTGCGGAAAGAGGGAAATACAGGGGCTTGCTGTATTTTGATCTATGAAGAGGTTTGTCCCATGCTCATTTTTTTCTTTGCCTTGATACAAGAACCCCTCTCCTAAGCCAAGGCACATCAAGAAAGGATATCTGCTTACAAAGCTTCTGGGATACATATAAACTGCAGTAAGCAACATATAAATTCAGTAAGAACTTTGGTTTTGGTTATGCTTTGATCTTGGGACGGCCGGTATTCTGATTGACTACAAGTTAAACATCCTTTACAACTGTAGAAAAGAGTCAGGAAAAAGTCCATCTAGGCTGATATTAGCTGTTGGGATGGTCCAAGATAAAAGCTCCAAGTCTTCATTCGAAGTGTGAACTATTGTGCATATTACCTTTATCTTTGGGGGATATTTATCAAAGCCTCAACTATTGCTGCATTTTGCCGCACCAATACGCTTGCCTAACATTGCGGGCCGTGTATCTCAATAACGCTCTCCATATTTATAAAAAAAGCCTGCAAAAAGACATGCACCAAGTACGGGGTGATGAGCAGCTGGACTGTTGATAACTAACCGCACAAGAGGAGGTACGACAAAAAGCCATTTATGGGGGATTTTCGGGCAGATCAGCAAAATATTTAGCTAGAATAACTAAACAAATGGTTAAAAATAATATTACAGCTATTAAAAAGGTACTGAGGGAAGAGTTACAGACAACACTAAGATTGGAAAAGCATTCCTAGATTTCTTTAAGATCTTTACAAGGGAAGGAACAGTTGATCAAGATCAAAAAAGAATATTCTGGGAAAATGTGAATCTCCCTAGGGTTCAGCAAGAAATAGTGGAATAATTAAATGCACCAATTTCTGTAAGGTAATTTCAGATAGTATATCAAATGGCTAGACTAAATAAAGCCCCATGCCCTGACTGCTTACCCATCAAAATTTATAGAATGTTACAAGAACAAGTTACCCCCTATACTTGACAAACTTTATAATACATATTACTTTTTAAATCTATCAAGTCTCAGATATTTTGTTGCTTCAAATATCACATTAATCCTTAAGAAAAATAAAGATCCTGAATTGCCCACATCATATCGGCCTATTTCACTCCTGAATGGCCGATTATAAATTACTAGCTGCAATTATCGCAAATAGTCTAAAACCTTAGCTAGGCAAGATAAATACATGAAAATCAGGTTGGCTTTATGACTGGAAGAAATCCCATTAAAAGTATGCAAAAGGTTTTGGTATTACTTACTTTTTGTGAGCTAAATTGAAGCAAAAAAGAGGTAAGAATCAGATAGACTTAGCCTTACTCACAGTAGACGGCATTTGACTATATAAGTTGGGATCACCTCTTTCACACCCTAGATCGATTTGGTTTATATGGCCAATTCAAGTTTTTTGTGCAAACAATTTATAGTAATCGCTCATCCTCAATTATTATTAACAGCTCCAGGTTTGTTTTATTTTGTAGAGAGGGACGAGACCGGGATGTCCACTTTCCCAATGCTTTTTTTTTTTTTTTAATTATTTTTATTTTTGATTGTCACCACAGGAAGTAGAAAAAAAAACATACCATTCAGGTTACATTTTGTTTCATTGGCACATGTGTATAAATTATGAAGGCACTTTGAGACAATACCCAAGGAAACCCAATTTGGGTCCTGTGGTGGACAAATTACTTTAAACATACATTAAAACAAACAAGAGGAAAACAATATTAAATTAAATCAAACTCACATTACGCCGCTCTCAGTTCGGTGCCCCCTCCTGTTTCCCCATTGCTTTTTACATTTCTCTAGAGCCACTTGCAATTCTATTACGACAACAGTTTGAAGGCATACATTTAGGCGGCCAGAAAATAATTTTATCTCTGTATGCGGATGATCTATTATTATTTCTTAGTGATTTAAAGGTCAGTGTTCCTAAGTTTGTTAGAGGTGACACAATTGTTTGATGCAATTTAGGGGAAATAAAATTAATCTGGCAAAATCAAAATTAATGTGGCTGGTTAAACCTACCACGAGATGATATAAGTCATCCATTTAGAGAAACGAACTGTATAAATTATTTGGACATTATACTGAGCAAGAACCCTAAAGAGTGGTATGAATTGAATTATCCCATAGTCTTTAAGGAATGTAGGAGTAGATTAGTGGCTTGGATGTCCTTTCCAATATCACTGATGGCGCATGTAACGCTAATTTAAAAGTATCTATTTCTCAATATTCTTACATAAAGGAGATAGTTAGATTATTTAATCAGATATGTACAAAATTCATCTTGAAAAATAAGAAACCACGAATAGCTTTAAGCAGACTGATAAATCTAGAAAGGTGGCATGATTTGCAGGTACCGAATATTGCGCATTATAACTTAGTTGCATTGTTGAAATTTGCGGTTGATTGGATTTCAGGAGAAAGAATACTTATCCTCATTTCAATGTGATCCAAATTAATAGCGCCATTTAGTTTTAAAGGGCTTTGATCCATTGTCCCCTCAAGCATCTACCTCTTAATTTGAGGAATTTAGTAACTTTTCGTACTATAATACTAGCATGGCACAAGTTCCTTACGTATATGGATTTCTACCAATAACAGGTAATGCAGAATTTATACCCGGTCTTTGCAAATAGTATATATAAAAAGAGTGGGAGAAAAAGGGGTTAAGGTGATCAAAACAATTCTTAACAGCTAGACTTAACAATAGAATCATTTACCAATCTACGTGTGAAATTTGGATTGTCTCATATGATTTTTATGCCTACAGACTAGACATTACTGTAGGGAACTACAGATTAGATTGGTACTGTTTGGTCACTTGGACCACTGGTAGCTAGAAGTTAAGTTATTTCAAAACGGTATATATTCTATCTCATCATTTTATGATTTAATAAAATCTTATGATAATGAGAGACAGTGGGAATATCTTTAATATCAGTGGGCAAGACATTAAAGAGAGTATTTACTTGGTTATTAATCTACGAGTATGCACAGCATGGCAGGAATCACATATACAATTGATGAATACTGCTTATATCCACACCAGAGGAAATTAATAAAGTGGTACATAACGTTCGCTTTCTGCACACGATGTAGAGCCAAGGGCACTGACATTTTCCATGGCTTTTGGACATGTCCAAAAATCTTGCAATTCTGGTATAGGCATGAACTTCTGGTTGAACAAAATACTGAAAACAAAATGTTTGGATTGTTCCATACAATGTATTTTTCCTAGTTAAACACTCAGATCATCATGATTATAATGAATAAATACTATTATATCCTTGTACAAAATCTGATATTAAAGACATGGAAAACCTCACATGCACCTAATTTTGGCGGCTTTTAAAGGAATGCTAATTTTACAGTTTATTATGGAGCAATATACTTATGCAGAATTCTGATGATGCACAGTTGAGGCGCTATTTAATAAATGGACAGGAGTAATTAAGTCTCTCCCTAAAGCTAATGCAAACAAAATTAGTAAAGATGCTTGAAAATTCTAATTATTTACTGCAAAACATACACGCTGGTCCAATTTCCTAGCTGGGGATAAGTTTTTGTTAGCCTTTAAGTTCTATAGTAATAGATGAGGGAAATGGGTTGATGTGCTGCGGGGGGTGCCAGGAGTGACAAAAGGGCCCTATATGGGGGACATGCGGGTAGATCTGCAAATATTTATCTAGGATCACTAAGTTTACAATGAGAAACACTATCTCCTCCCTTACAAGTGGTAAAGGATAGATATACAAATAATACAGGATATTAAAAAGATTTTCTCTAAGGTTCTTTCAGGATTTATATAAAGCAGATAGTATAGATCAAAAAGCAGAAAATACTTTTTTTGGGAAATATAATACTTTCTAAACTCCCCCAAAGAATCAGTTCAGAAACTTAATGCACCCAATCTCTATGCAAGAAATACTTGAGGCATCAGTTCAGCTAAATTAAATAAAGCACCAGGCACGGACTTTCTTCCATCAGAATTTAAAAGGAATTCTTCAGGAGCAAATATCCCTGACACTTCATAAGTTATGTAATTTAACTTTTTTTCTACCAACGCGCAATGTTCACCTTATTTCGCAGCCTTTTAACATTACATTGAATACTTTAAAAAAAATAAGGATCCTAAATCACCTTCTTTCTATAGACCGATTTTCCTTATTAAATTGTGACTACAAAACGTTGGACATCCATCATGGCTAAAATATTAAAATCCCATTTAGGTAAAATTATTCATGAGAACTGAATAAGGATTTATGGCTGGTAGAAATCCGGATTTTTTTTTGGAAATTTTTTATTTACTAAATATATAAACAAAAATGATTATGCTATACTGACAGGTATATGTGTGAGAAAGCATTCAATCACATCAATCGGACCATCCTTTTCTTTACCTTAGAACAATTTGGCCTTACGGCGCATTTTAATAACTTGATTCACTTAATATACAGTAATCCCATATCCACTTTTATCAAATGGGCACATATACAGACCGATTTGCCTACAAAGAGGCTCTAGACAAGGTTGTCCTCTCTCTCCGCTGCTCTTTAATATTTTGTTAGAATCATTATCAATTCTCCCTACGACAAAATCTAGAGGGGTATTCAATTGGGCGGTCAGAAGCTTGTTTTATCTCTATACACAGACGATTTGCTATTATTTCTAAGCACTCTTAAAACTAGTGCTATCAAGAATTGTTAGGTGATATCCACCATTTTGGGACAATTTCTAGTTACAAATTAACCTGTCAAAGTCGGAGCTTCTCTGGATAGTTAAACCAATGCATAGCACTATTAAACATCCTTTTAGGAAAACTACCCAGATTAAAGGGATATGAAAACCCAATTTTTTTTCTTTCATTATTTAGGTAGAGCATGCAATTCTAAGTAACTCTATAAATTACTCCTATTAACTATTTTTCTTTGTTCTCTTGGTATGCTTTGTTGAATGAGCAGCAATGCACTACTGGTTACTGAACACATGTGTGAGCCATTGACAATCGGGTATATATATGGCATCCACCAATCAGCAGTTAGAACCTAGGTTCTTTGCTGCTCCTGAACATTCATAGATAAACCTTTCAGCAAAGGATAACAAGAGAGAGGAAGCAAATTAAATATTAGAAGTAAATTGGGAAAGTTGTTTAAAATTGTATTCTCTAACTGAATCATGAAAGAAATTTTTTGGGATTACATGTTCCTTTAACTACCTGGGTATTAGATTAAGTAAAATCCTAAGGAATGGTACAACTTAAACTTTCCTAATTTTTTTTATGAATGTAAAAAAAAAAAATTGATGATTGGATGAATTTACCAATTTCTCTGTCATCCCGGGTTATGTTAATAAAGTCCATCTTGTTCCCGAAATTACTTTATTTGTTATAAAACATTACAGTATTCTTATACAAATGCCGATATTGACATAACCGCTAGATTTAGAGTTCTGCGGACAAAGGGGGTGCGTTAGCTACGAATGCTTTTTTCCCCCCGCACCTTTTAAATACCGCTGGTATTTAGAGTTCACAGAAGGGCTGCGTTAGGCTCCAAAAGGGAGCGTAGAGCATAATTTTACCGCCACTAGCAAACTCTAAATACCATCGGTGCTACGGACGCGGACAGCTTCAAAAACGTGCTCGTGCACGATTTCCCCATAGGAAACAATGGGGGCCGTTTGAGCTGAAAAGAAACCTAACACCTGCAAAAAAGCAGCGTTCAGCTCCTAACGCAGCCCCATGGGGAAACACTTCCTAAGTCTGCACCTAACACCCTAACATGTACCCCGAGTCTAAACACCCCTAACACTTACACTTATTAACCCCTAATTTGCCGCCCCCACTATTGCTGACAGACCTGCATTATACTATTAACCCCTAATCTGCCGCTCAGTTACACCGCCGCAACCTACATTATCCCTATGTACCCCTAACTGTTGCCCCTAACACCGCCGACCCCTATATTAGTATTTATAAACCCCTAATCTGCCCCCCCCAATGTCGCCGCCACCTACCTACAATTATGAACCCCAAATCTGGCCGACCGGACCTCACCGCTACTATAATAAAGCTATTAAAACCCCTAATACCTGCCTCACCTCCCGCCTCAATAACCCTATAATAAATTGTATTAACCCCTAATCTGCCGCTCCCTAACATCAACCGGACACCTAACTTCAAGTATTAACCCCTCTGCCGGACCGGACCTCACCGCGTACTCTAATAAATTTATTAACCCCTAAAGCTAAGCCTAACCCTAACACTAACACCCCCCTAAATTAAATATAATTTTTATCTAACAAAATAAATTATTTCTTATTAAATAAATTATTCCTATTTAAAGCTAAATACTTACCTGTAAAATAAACCCTAATATAGCTACAATATAAATTATAATTATATTGTAGCTATTTTAGGATTTATATTTATTTTACAGGCAACTTTGTATTTATTTTAACCAGGTACAATAGCTATTAAATAGTTAAGAACTATTTAATAGTTACCTAATTAAAATTATTACAAAATTAACTGTAAAATAAATCCTAACCTAAGTTACAATTAAACCTAACAATAAATTAATTAAATAAAATACCTACAATTATCTACAATTAAACCTAACACTACACTATCATTAAATTAAATAAATAAATTACCTACAAATATATACAAGTAAATAAACTAACTAAAGTACAAAAAATAAAAAAAGCTAATTTACAAAAAATAAAAAAATAATTTACAAAACATTATAAAAATATTACAACAATTTTAAGCTAATTACACCTACTCTAAGCCCCCTAATAAAATAACAAAAGCCCCCCAAGATAAAAAAATGCCCTAGCTACCCTATTCTAAAATAAAAATTGAAAAGCTATTTTACCTTACCAGCCCTTAAAAGGGCCTTTTGCGGGGCATGCCCCCAAAGAATTCTGCTCTTTTGCCGTAAAAAAAAACATACAATACCCCCAACATTACAACCCACCACCCACATACCCCTAATCTAACCCAAACCCCCCTTAAATGATGGACCTCTTCAGCCCGATGATGGACCTCTTCAGCCCCCGCTTGGGCTTGCATGAAGACTTCAGAGCCTCTTCTGGACGGATCGGTGATACCCGGCGTGGTGAAGATATGTAGTGAGATCTTAAAGGGGCTTAGTGTTAGGTTTATTTAAGGGGGGGTTTGGGTTAGATTAGGGTATGTGGGTGGTTGGTTGTAATGTTGGGGGGGTATTGTATGTTCTTTTTTTACAGGGCAAAAGAGCAGAATTCTTTGGGGCATGCCCCGCAAAAGGCCCTTTTAAGGGGCTGGTAAGGTAAAAGAGCTTTTCAATTTTTATTTTAGAATAGGGTAGGGCATTTTTTTATTTTGGGGGGCTTTGTTATTTTATTAGGGGCTTAGAGGGTAGGTGTAATTAGCTAAAATTCTTGTTTTTATAATGTTTGTAAGATTATTTTTTTTATTTTTTGTAACTTAGCTTTTTTATTTTTGTACTTTAGTTAGTTTTTTTAATTGTATTTATTTGTAGGTATTTGTAGGTAATTTATTTAATTAATTTAATGATAGTGTAGTGTTAGGTTTAATTGTAGATAATTGTAGGCATTTTATTTCATTAATTACTTGATAGTGTAGTGTTAGGTTAATTGTAACTGTAGGTTAGGATTTATTTTACAGGTAATTTGTATTAATTTTAACTAGGTAACTATTAAATAGTTCTTAACTATTTAATAGCTATTGTACCTGGTTAAATAAATACAAAGTTGCCTGTAAAATATATATAAATCCTAAACAGCTACAATATATTATAATTTATATTGTAGCTATATTAGGGTTTATTTTACAGGTAAGTATTTAGCTTAGAAATAATTTATTTCATTAGATAAAAATTATATTTACCTTAGGGGGGTGTGTTAGTGTTAGGGTTAGACTTAGCTTTAGGGGTTAATAAATTTATTAGAGTAGCTGTGAGGGTCCGTCGGCAGATTAGGGGTTAATACTTGAAGTTAGGTGTCGGTGGATGTTAGGGAGGGGCAGATTAGGGGTTGAATACTATTTATTATAGGGTTATTCGAGGCGGGAGTGAGGCAGATTAGGGGTTAATAACTTTATTATAGTAGCGGTGAGGTCCGTGTCGGGCAGATTAGGGGTTAATAAATTGTAGGTAGGTGGCGCGGGCGGCGTTGGGGGCGCAGATTAGGGGTTGATAAATATAATATAGGGGTCGCGGGTGTTAGGGGCAGCAGATTAGGGGTACATAGGGGATAATGTAGGTTGGGCGGCGGTGTGCGGTCCCCGGCAGATTAGGGGTTAAAAAATTTTATTCGAGTGGCGGCGAGGTGGGGGGGCCTCGGTTTAGGGGTACATAGGTAGTTTATGGGTGTTAGTGTACTTTAGAGCACAGTAGTTAAGAGCTTTATGAACCGGGCATTAGCCCAGAAAGCTCTTAAACTCCTGGCTTTTCTCTGCGGCTGGAGTCTTGTCATTAGATTTCTAACGCTCACTTCAGCCAAGACTCTAAATACCAGCGTTAGAAAGATCCCATTGAAAAGATAGGATATGCAAATGGCGTAGGGGGATCTGCGGTATGGAAAAGTCGCAGCTGCAAAGTGAGCGTTAGACCCTTTCCTGACTGACTCTAAATACCAGCGGCTAACGGCAAAACTCTAAATCTAGGCGTTATTTAACAAACTTTGTATAAGGTTTATATGGAACAAGGGCAAGAGGCACGCAGAGCTCTAAATCGACTGATGAATCCCAGATTAGCTGCAGGAATGTCATTCTCAAATATAAGACAGTGACAATCTAGCTGCTTTACTAAAAGTTGTGATTGATTGGTTTACAGAAAAGGGGGAACAGGTTTCATCCCTCCAGTGTGAAGCCAATTTGATAGCACCTTTTTGACTTGAAAGCAATTATTCATTGCGCTTTAACAAACCTGCATGCAACGTTTCTAATCTACTAACTTTTAAAAAGATAGTTCAAGCTTGGCAGAAATATTGTGTAGCGATTCAATGCACTCCATATGCTACGGAATTCCTTCCAATTGGTGGTAATCCTAAATTCGTACCTTGATATACTAATACAATATTTAAAGATTGGCAGCTAAAGGATTAAAATGGGATAAATTGATAAGACCTGATCTGGTGCTTGAAACCTTTGTGACGTTTCCCGCGGATAACGGTATAACTAAGAGATTTTTCTGCATATCTACAACTAAGGCATTATATCTAAGATTTGAAAAACAAATATAGCCTGGATTGGTCTGGGGTCCTCTTGAACAGAATTAAATTATATCAAGAAGGCATATATTCTATATTCAAAGCCATTTTAAATTCCTTTCATACTCCCCAGCAGTATTTACAAACCAAATGGATTAAATACTTCCCAAAGATTAGTCTCAGGACATACAAGATAGCTTAAAATTAATGGATAAATCCTAGGTCCTTACATCTTGTCGAGAATCACATGTAAAACTAGTATTTGCTGATGCACTAGATGCAGTGTTAATAAGGCAGATATTGTTCACTGTTTTTTGTCATGTCCAAAAATTGCTCAACTCTGGTCTAAGATATAGGTAGACATAAAAATTATAACTTAATCAACACAATTTTGTTTTTGGCATGGAATTTGATTTTATGAACATGGAGAGCTCGGCAGGACTCCAAATTTAGGCCTAGATTTAGAGTTCGGCGGTAAAAGGGCTGTTAAACGCTCCGCGGCGCTTTTTTCTGGCCGCACCATAAATTTAACTCTGGTATCGAGAGTTAAAACAAATGCTGCGTTAGGCTCCAAAAAAGGAGCGTAGGGCATTTTTACCGCAAATGCAACTCTCAGATACCAGAGTTGGCTTACGGACGCGGCCAGCCTCAAAAACGTGCTCGTGCACGATTCTCCCATAGGAAACAATGGGACAGTGTTGAGCTGAAAAAAAACCTAACACCTGCAAAAAAGCAGCGTTCAGCTCCTAACGCAGCCCCATTGTTTCCTATGGGGAAACACTTCCTACGTCTGCACCTATACACCCTAACATGAACCCCAAGTCTAAACACCCCCTAACCTTACACTTATTAACCCCTAATCTTCCGCCCCCGCTATCGCTGACCCCTGCATTACAGTTTTAACCCCTAATCTTCCGCTCCGTAAACCGCCGCAACCTACGTTATCCCTATGTACCCCTAATCTGCTGCCCTACACATCGCCGACCCCTATGTTATATTTATTAACCCCTAATCTGGCCCCCCACAAAACGTCGCCGACACCTGCCTACACTTATTAACCCCTAATCTGCGAGCGGACCTGAGCGCTACTATAATAAAGTTATTAACCCTAATCCGTCTCACTAACCCTAGCATAAATAGTATTAACCCCTAATCTGCCCTCCCTAACATCGGCCGACACCTACCTTCAATTATTAACCCCTAATCTTCCGATCGGAGCTCACCGCTATTCTAATAAAATGTATTAACCCCTAAAGCTAAGTCTAACCCTAACACTAACTCCCCCCTAAACTTAAATATAATTTTAATCTAACGAAATAAAATTAACTCTTATTAAATAAATTAATCCTATTTAAAGCTAAATACTTACCTGAAAATAAATCCTAATATAGCTACAATATAAATTATAATTATATTATAGCTATTTTAGGATTAATAATTATTTTACAGGCAACTTGGTATTTATTTTAACCAGGTACAATAGCTATTAAATAGTTAAGAACTATTTAATAGTTACCTAGTTATATATATATATATGTTCCGATCAGGCCAATAGAAGCGAGCTCAATCTGATTGGCTGATTGGATCGGCCAATCGGATTGAACTAGATTCTGATTGGCTGATTCCATCAGCCAATCAGAAAATTCCTACCTTAATTCCGATTGGCTGATAGAATCCTATCAGCCAATCGAATTCGAGGGACGCCATCTTGGATGACGTCCCTTAAAGGAACCGTCATTCCGTCGGGAGACATCGGAAGAAGAGGATGGATCCGCGTCGCCTGCTTCAAGATGGACCCGCTCCGCACCGGATGGAAGAAGATCGAAGATTGCCGCTTGGAGAAGATGTTTTGCCGGTCCGGATGTCCTCTTCTTGCCGGATAGGAGGAAGACTTTGGACCCTCTTCTGGACTTCTTCAGTGGATGTCTAGCCCCCGCTTGGGTTGGATGAAGATCTTGGAGCCAGGACGGATCGGTGAACCTGGCATGGTGAAGACAAGGGTAGGAAGATCATCAGGGGGCTTAGTGTTAGGTTTATTTAAGGGGGGTTTGGGTTAGATTAGGGGTATGTGGGTGGTGGGTTGTAATGTTTGGGGGGTATTGTATGTTTTCTTTTACAGGCAAAAGAGCTGAACTTCTTGGGGCATGCCCCGCAAAGGGCCCTGTTCAGGCTGGTAAGGGTAAAAGAGCTTGTAACTTTTTATATTTAGAATAGGGTAGGGAATTTATTATTTTGGGGGGCTTTGTTATTTTAGTAGGGGGCTTAGAGTAGGTGTAATTAGTTTTAAATGTTGTAATATTTTTCTTATGTTTGTAAATATTTTTTTATTTTCTGTAACTTAGTTCTTTTTTATTTTTGTACTTTAGCTAGTTTATTTAATTGTATTTATTGTAGCAATTGTGTTTATTTAATTTATGTGATAGTGTAGTGTTAGGTTAATTGTAGTAATGTAGGTAGTTTATTTAATTATTTTATTGATAGGGTAGTGTTTGGGTTAATTATATCTTAGGTTAGGATTTAATTTTACAGGTAATTTTGTTATTATTTTAACTAGGTAACTATTAAATAGTTCTTAACTATTTAATAGCTATTGTACCTAGTTAAAATAAATACCCAAGTTGCCTGTAAAATAAATATTAATCCTAAAATAGCTATAATATACTTTATAATTTATATTGTAGCTATATTAGGATTTATTTTTACAGGTAAGTATTTAGCTTTAAATAGGAATAATTTATTTAATAAGAGTTAATTTATTTCGTTAGATTAAAATTATATTTAAGTTAGGGGGGGTGTTAGTGTTAGGGTTAGACTTAGCTTTAGGGGTTAATACATTTATTAGAATAGCGGTGAGCTCCGATCGGAAGATTAGGGGTTAATAATTGAAGTTAGGTGTCGGCGATGTTAGGGAGGGCAGATTATGGGGTTAATACTATTTATGATAGGGGTTAGTGAGGCGGGTTAGGGTTAATAACTTTATTATAGTAGCGGTGCGGTCCCGCTCGGCAGATTAGGGTTAATAAGTGTAGGCAGGTGTCGGCGACGTTTGAGGGGGGGCAGATTAGGGGATAATAAATATAAATATGGGGTCGGCGGTGTTAGGGGTAGCAGATTAGGGGTACATAGGGATAACGTAGGTGGCGGCGCTTTGCGGTCAGAAGATTAGGGGTTAATTATTTTAAGTAGCTGGCGGCGATGTTGTGGGGGGCAGATTAGGGGTTAATAAATGTAATATAGGGGTCGGCGGGGTTAGGGGCAGCAGATTAGGGGGTACATAAGTATAACGTAGGTGGCGGTCGGATGATTAGGGGTTAAAATTTTTAATCGAGTTGCGGCGATGTGGGGGGACCTCGGTTTAGGGGTACATAGGTAGTTTATGGGTGTTAGTGTACTTAGGGTACAGTAGTTAAGAGCTTTATAAACCGGCGTTAGCCGAAAAGCTCTTAACTCCTGCTATTTTCAGGCGGCTGGAATCTTGTCGTTAGAGCTCTAACGCTCACTGCAGAAACGACTCTAAATACCAGCGTTAGAAAGATCCCATTGAAAAGATAGGCTACGCAAATGGCGTAGGGGGATCTGCGGTATAGAAAAGTCGCGGCTTGTAAAGTGAGCGTTAGACCCTTTAATCACTGACTCCAAATACCAGCGGGCGGCCCAAAACCAGCGTTAGGAGCCTCTAACGCTGGTTTTGACGGGCTACCGCCGAACTCTAAATCTAGGCCTTAGTGACTTAAAAAAAATTAGTGATTTCTTACATCATGTTGGAGCAATATAACTTACAGAACCCTAATAGCTATCAATTGGAAGTGTTCTTTAAAAAATGTTTGGGACTGAGAAACTACAATTCATCCCCAAGAGGAGGGTGGTCTAATCAGAGAAATAAAGAACGGGCAGATTTAATAAAAAAAGGATTATCCTGCTCTATTAGCGCAAATTTAAAAGAAAACTACATAAAGGTTGTTTATAGATGGTATAAACCACCCAAGTAGATTCAAACACTATCATAAAGATCCAAATAGAGTATCGTTACCTGTCAATGTTATCATGGCTGCCATAGAAGAAGGCACATATCTCTACATGTGGTGGGAGTGTCTAAAAATTTTGAAAAACATATGGATTGCCACTTCCGAGCTACTTAACAAAATATTGACAAACAAATCACACATAATCTGAGCAAGCCCTCTTACATTTCCTTGTTCAGGGTCTCTCTAATATTCATTAAAACTAGGTTGGTATCGAGAGGCGCGAATGGCGCATATTAGGAGCAACAACACAGACTATGAAACCAGCCTCCGAATAAACCCGGGGTACTTTGCAAGAGGGTAAGACAGCCTTGTGGGCGACCACATCTATCTCTATAGGCCTAGCACATTCTGTCTTAGTTCCGTGAGTTGCCATACACATGGGATTTGAATTCTGTGGGCACGCAGAGTGCACGGATGAGAGAAGGTAAAGGAGAGCACTTCAGCTAACCATCAACTGTTGCCTACTCCAAAAGAGACTATGCTTTATTATTGTGCTATCGCATGATGATCAGTTTTTTTTCATGATTGGTATTTACTGTATACTTCAGATTGTATTATGATCTGCACATTTTTTCTCTACACGTACCATTCTGTGTGGTGTCTGCTATTTTTCTATCTCCTTGAACAGTTACAGATACTGGACTGCATATTAAAACTTGATCTGGAGGCTTCAGACATAATAATTCAACCGCTGTTTAAACGCATTCATGTACCTCAGTTTTGTCTGTGGTCTTACAGTACAATTCTTTTTTTCCGGTGAGTGGACAATACACTGGAGCCTAAACTGTGCGGGTCACGCAAAGTACCCAGCTGAGAGAAGGTAAAAGGGGGTACTTCAGTTTGCTATTGCCTGTCGCCCACTCCTAAAAGAGAATATATACGTGGTTAATGTGCTTTCCACATGGTGATCTGGCTTCTTTTTTCTTCATGGATTGGTATGTTACTGTATATGTTAAACTGTGTTGTGGCCTGCGCACTATACCTCTATACGCAACTCTTGTGTGTGGATGCCTGGCCTTTTGGAACAGTTGCAGATACTAGGCTATATATTGGAATATACACTGACTCATTGATATTAACATCTCACTTACCACAAGATCTGCTTGATTCAGCTTACTTTTGTCTGAGGTTCTATGAAAGTTAACGATTATTTCCCAAGGCTGACAGACGCCATGAGCCATAGATAAGGGACACAGGATAGAAAACTTAATCAGTTGCTGATACTCAGGCTGTGGAGCCATCTCAGATGGATACTGGCAGAAGCTTCTCAAATGACCATGCATCTCTATTACAAGAACTAAAACATTCTTTCTGCCAAAAATGGATTAATTGCAGGCTGGAGTAGAAACAATCACAAGTGAGATGAGGGCATTCTCCACACACGCCTCACTGCCCGCTGAACATCGAATTTCAGAGGTTGAAGACAGACAGCAAGAATCAGATAGTTCCCTCAAAAACCTCTTGAAACAAAATCAATACTTGCAGCACAAGGTTGAAGACCTTGAGAATCGCAGCAGAAGAAACAACTTGAGGATAGTGGGAGTGCCAGAATCGATCAAGGAAAAAAGATTTTACTGCAGTTTGGTGGCATCCACACTGCCCCAAATTACTAGAAATGCCGTCAGATTACCTACCCCTAGACATTGAAAGAGCCCATCGAATAGGCCCAGACAGATTCCTAGAGAACTCTAAGGAAAGACCCCATCAGGTCATCTTTAAGTGTCTAAATTATCAAGACAAATTAGCCATATTGAGAGCCTATAGAAATATTAAGGAACTCAAACACGAAGATCGACGCCTTCTGCTATTTCAAGATTTTTCAACGGAAGTAACGAAAAGGCGCAAAGAATTTTCTCCTCTCTGCTCACAACTTCATGAGCAGGGATGCAAGGTTGCCCTGTTGTATCCAGCTAAGCTGAAACTTCTTACAGCTTCAGGGCCCAAGATATTTCATTCACCAGCAGCAGTCCAAGCTTACTTAGCCTCTGAAAAGAGGCAGGACAATGGTTGATAAATATATGATGTAGCACGGTATTATCTTTCTAATAACACAAATGTAAAGTAACCTTCATATACAGATGTTTTCATTGTTTTTATTGTTATATAAATGTTTCAGTGAAATGTCTATTATGTACCATACTTGCAAGTTGCACCGGGGAGATGGCTGAGTCTGCACATGATCTACATTCACAAGATTTACCCCAAAGAGTGGGTGGGCCTGATTTGGGCTTCGCTCGCTATCTCCCATGGTGGCTACGCAGCATGTGCCTTGGGAGCCACTAAAGAATGAGCATTACTTATCATGTTTATTCCATGCTGATTGGCCACTAGAGAGAGTTGCACAGTTTAATGTTCTGTTTTGTTTATCGTTATATCACGCAGTGTGCTTATATTTCTGGCTCACCAGTCCCCACGCATAATTCAGCTATATCTTCCCCTCAGAGATCCAGTATGTTTCCCAACACTTAGTCTTATATACCTTATCCAGTTCCCATTAAAAGAATGTCCCTGGCAGAGGTTAAGCCTAAAGATTAAACCTGTGATTTACATTGCTAACTTTGATATGACATAACACACATGGTTGTATCTGTTTAAAGCTGTTATTTTCTTCCATTTATATCAAGGAAAATCTTGGTTACATGATGCTTTGACCTCCGCAGACTGGGGACCCTCTGAGACTCCATTCAGCTCCACATATCAGGTTCAGAATAATGGGCTATATCCCCCCCCCCCCCCCCATTGCACCATCTGTAAGTTATGGACATCCCTTTATGTACAATTATATCTCACGCCCCTTTACTTTAATAGTAATCATACATGGCTAGGTCTCTTAGGGACCTCGTGGAACGTGGGGGGGGAATTACATCCCCGGCAAAGAGGAGCATGATTTTGCAACAGTTAAAAAATTTTCATACAGACATAGCGTTCCTACAGGAAACCAAGTTAACTATGGAAGATCATGAGAAACTAAATAGTCGGTGGGTCAGGCAGATATTGTACTCCCCTACAGAGGGGTAGAAAGAGAGGGGTGGCTGTCTTGGTGCGCAAAGGTCTCCCAGTATCTTTTACACGGGTAGTAGTAGATAAGAAGGGTAGGTATATCATAGCCTTACTACAAGTAGACTCCTTCACATACACAATTTGTAATGTTTATGGCCGAACGAATATTGCCCCAGTTTTTTGGACTAATTTGTTGGCAAAATTGGCATCCTATGATGCTCCTTATTGTTGGAAGACTTTAACTTGGCTCAGGCCTTAACGTTAGATAGATTTCAAGACCCCGACCTTGTCTAAAAAGGCTAGGGTAACGCTTGACTAGATATAAAAAGAGAGGTTGCATTAATTCAGTCATTTAAAAGATACACTGGACATAACAGACGTGTCGAGAGCACGTAACCCTGACGATAGGGATTTTACCTGTTTATCAAAGTCGCATAACTCAATGTCTAGGATAGATTACTTTCTAACCTCTCAGATCCTCACGCCCTCAGATCCCCACACTTCTATAAGCCAAGTGACAATCTCAGATCATGCTTCCGATCTCTTTGATATTACAACCAGCTCCTGCCATTGCTTTGAGTAAAACATGGAGGTTTCCCTTGTACCTTTTATAGTAATGTAGAGTTTTGCAAACATCTTCAAACCTCCTGGACACATTATACAGCAGATAACACACAACACCTCGAAGACCCAGACCTGTTTTGGCATGCTTCAAAGGCAGGTGATGAGGGGATGTATTACCTCCTTTACTGCTCATCATAACAAAAGCCTTAAACGGATTGACAAAGAGTTTCTTGCTAACCTCACAAATGCATATAATAATTATTTAGCTGACCCCACAACCCGTTAACTAGACGACATTATTACGACGTTAACTAGCTAGAGACACCTTCTTGCACAACGTGATTTTGGATTTTCTATATCCAGACAAGAAAGATATTTTAGGCATGGAATAAATCAGGTAAACTTTTGGCGAATATAGTTAGGGCTTATTAGCCGAAATCTTATATTTCGGCCATTTCCTCCCAGATGCAGTTAGTTTCAGACTCTAAGGAAATTATGGCTGAATTCGTGAATTTACTACTCTTTCCCTGTATTCCAGTCAGGTAGTGGACTTAGATAAAAAGCAGAAATTCTGGAACTCTTAAAACTCCCTAGCCTATCTGAATAACAAAAGACGTCTCTAAATGACAAAATTAGTGTGCAAGAGGTTATTAAAGCAAAACGCAATATTAAGCTAGGGAAAGTGGCAGGACCAGACGGCTTACCTTCAGAATACTATAAATTGTTAAGTGACGATGTAGCGCCCATCCTCTCTTCACTGTACACAGCCTACTTACAGGGAACTATGACGATAAACAGCAGATTCTCTGAAGCCAATATTTCTTTAATACTCAAACCTGACAGAGACCTTATTAATACCGCCTCTTACCGTCCAATTTCTCTACTTAATGGAGACTATAAACTACTAACTAAAATATTAGCAGTTAGATTATCCCAGATTATGCCTTCCATAGTGCATACAGATCAAACATGCTTTATTAAAGGCCGCTCATCAGTGACTAATATACGTAAAACTTTGGCAATTACAGCCCATTATTGGTACAACACCCATTCCTCTAAGCCAGCTCGCCTCCCCGACGCCTGTCTCTTAGCACTTGACGCGGAGAAGGCTTTTGATAGGATTGAGTGGGATCATCTACATACTACTTTAGAGAGGTTTGGTTTTGCAGGCCATTTTCCAGAGTTTCTCCGCAGACTGTACATTGCTCCTAGGGCGGCGGTGATAATTAATGGAGGTCTTTCATCTTCTTTTTTGTTGCAGAGGGGTACGAGACAGGGTTGCCCATTTTCCCCTCTGTTGTGACAAGCCTCTGGCTTGTCACATCAGACAGAATTGTGAGGGTCTTCATATACAGGGTCATAGAGAACATTTGTCGTTATATGCAGATGACTTGTTACCTTTCATAGGAAACCCAGGTGCTAATCTAAGTAAAATCTTGGCACTGGTTGATGACTTTGGGACTTTCTCGGGCTATAAGGTGAACATAGATAAGTCGAAGATAACATGGCTGCAAAATTCACAAAATACTGCAATTTCATATAGAGGCCTTAAAGTTACAGATGGCTCTTTTAAGTATTTAGGCATCCGCATACATATTAATCCTAATAAGATATATATATTGAATTACGGGGACACCGTTAAATGGATTATCCAGATGCTTGTTGGATGGGGGAAGTTGCCGATCTCCCTCTCAGGCAGGGTTCATCTTTTTAAAATGGTGGCGCTCCCTAGGCTCTTATACCAGTTACAGATGCTTCCCCTTCTCCTCACACATCGAGATACCAATTCTCTATAAGCAGCTATGGGACGCTTCATTTGGAAGGGGGAAAAAGCCTAGAATAGGAAAATCCTTTCATTCATGCCATTCAACAGAGGAGGACTCAGGCTTCCAAATATTGTATGGTACAATTGGGCGACTTTGGCTAAACTGACAGTGGACTGGCTTGTAGGAAACAATCATTTTACGATCCCTGCTCTTGAGGCATGCCTAATCAATCCAATAAATATTGCGTTTCTCCCACATGCGGATTTCTCCTCTCTGCCAATATATATACAGACACATATCCTATATCGAGACCCCCTGAGAGCCTGGGGTAAGATCTGTAAGTTTTGGGGTATACAAAAAACTGAGTAAATACTTGCCAATTCAAGGTAACCTACAATTCCTCCCGGGGTATACTACAGAAGCATTTAGAACGTGGCAGCAGAGAGAACTTATCACTCTTAGACAGTTAATTAACCCGCTGACTTTGGAGTTACGGAATACGTTTAATCTCCCTAGCACTCACAGTTTTGCTTACTTCCAATATAGACATTACATACTTAAGCTGAAATCCGAGGGTACACTAACCACGGACATGACCAACATAGATAAGTTATGTGTTTTGGCTAGGATGGGATCTTATGCTATTGCTAATACTTATAATCTGTTACTCCAACGTTGTGAGGGCCACATAGAGCAAAGGATTGTATCCAAATGGTCGGGGTTCACAGATCTAGCAATAAATGAAGAAGTGATCGAGGCTAGTTTGAATAAGATCCAGTCCATAACTATCTCAGCAAACCTGAGGGAAACGCATCTAAAAATCATACAGCAGCATACATAACTCCTAATTTGCATTCTAAATGGATAACAGGGGCCAGGGATATTAGTATAAAATGCAGTCTCCCCTCTCCAGACTGGATTCATTTGTTTTGTAATTGTCCCAAGTTGTCTAGTTTTTGGAACAAAGTCTCCTTCTGGTTATCTAAACTGGTTAAAACACAGATACGTTTCTCTCCTCAGCAAATTATATTCCTAATTTCAGGAGGACAAAAGCACAATTTTGACGATTTCATTTCTACAGTCATTATCCTAGCAAGGCAGTCAATTTTGTCTGTTTGGGCAGAGGATAAATCTCCCCCCTTTCAACACTTAAAACAATAAAATCACCTTCAAATGTTAATAGAACAAGCAGATGTTAGGGGGGACCCGGAGAGGAGAATTAAAAGATTTCTGCATAAATGGGAACCATATTTATAAAGTTAGCCAGCAGCTGTCAGAGACAGAGTAGTCTATCCTTTTAGAAATAGCCTTTATATCCTTAAAGAAAATCTTAGAGGTAACTGGTGCCTTTCCAGCTGCTCTAATTAATCTCCCCCCTGTATATTATTGTCTCGGGTCCCGGTCTGCGGAGGAAGGTCTGGGGTTGTTGTGGGTAAGTTATTATTTATTTATAATTTTGTTTATGTTTTGTATTGTTTGTTTTCTTGTTAAAAATTGTAAAAAAAGGGATCCAGATCGCTCTTTGATGTTTCAGTTGTCGGACCCTCTGTATCATGATTCTTACAAAAGAAAAAAGGACGTTTGGACTGTGATATATGTTATGAATAGTCTTACAAGGTCAAGACATGTATGGCACTAGCCGTAAATATGCTTCATCTGATTAAAATTTTTACAAGTCTATCCATGCTATTTCTTTGTACTACTTGTTTTGAGTGTAATGGATCCTATTACTATAAATAAAGTTATAAAAAATTTAAAAAAAACTAGTTGGTATCATATGCACAGCTGTAAGGACAGCTATTGCCAGATATTGGAAGTCTTCAATTCCACATTATGATATTATACTAACCAAAATGAAATACTACCATTAAATGGCCAATATTGCATCTACTCTGTTAGATAATAGAAGTGAATACTTAAGTGTTTTTCGAGGAATGGATAACTTGGAAAGACACTAAAAGAATGATGAGGAGTAGTATAAGGCACCAGGTCTAATATGGGATATATAAAACCGAGGACAAGTACCGCGAGTGTTCATCCTTTCCACTTCTCTTTGTTTTTTCTCTTTTCTCCTTCCTAACCGCTAGATTTAGAGTTTTGTCGGTAAAAACCCGCGTAGCTAACGCTGCTTTTTCCCCAACACACCCTTCCAACAATGCTGGTATTTAGAGTTGTCTGAGGGGCTGCCTTAGGCTCAAAAAAGGGTGCGTTGAGCCTAATTTAGCTCCACTTTAACCCTCAATACCAGCGTTGCTTACGGTAGCGGTAAGCTGGAAAAAGGTGCTTGTGCACGATATCCCCATAGGAAACAATGGGGCATTTTGGGCTGAAAAAAAAAACTAACACCTGCAAAAAAGCAGCGTTCAGCTCCTAACGCAGCCCCATTGTTTCCTATGGGGAAACACTCTCTAAGTCTGCACCTAACACCCTAACATGTACCCCGAGTCTAAACACCCCTAACCTTACACTTATTAACCTCTAATCTGCCGCCCCCCGCTATCGCTGACACCTGCATTATACTATTAACCCCTAATCTGCTGCCCCTAACACCGCCGACCCCTATATTATATTTATTAACCCCTAATCTGCCCCCCCAATGTCGCCGCTACCTTACCTACACTTATTAACCCCTAATCTGCCGACCGGACCTCGCCGCCACTATAATAAATTTATTAGCCCCTAAACCGCCGCACTCCCGCCTCGCAAACACTATAATAAATAGTATTAACACCTAATCTGCCCTCCCTAACATCGCCGCCACCTACCTACAATTATTAACCCCTAATCTCCCGCCCGCAACGTCGCTGCTACTATAATAAATTTATTAACCCCTAAACCTAAGTCTAACCCTAACACCCCCCTAAATTAAATATAATTTAAATTAAATAATATTCCTATTAATAACTAAATTAATCCTATTTAAAGCTAAATACTTACCTATAAAATAAACCCTAATATAGCTACAATATAACTAATAGTAGCTATTTTAGGATTTATTTTTATTTTACAGGCAACTTTGTATTTATTTTAACTAGGTACAATAGCTATTAAATAGTTAATAACTATTTAATAGCTACCTAGTTAAAATAAATACAAAATTATCTGTATCTGTAAAATAAATCCTAACCTAAGTTACAAATACACCTAACACTACACTATCATTAAATTAATTAAATAAATTACCTGCAATTAGCTAAACTAAAATACAATAAACTATTCTATAATACAAAAAAACCCCAAAAACACTAAATTACAAAAAATAAAAAAGAATTACAAGCAGTTTAAACTAATTACACCTAATCTAAGCCCCCTAATAAAATAAAAAAGCCCCCCAAAATAAAAAATTCCCTACCCTATTCTAAAATACAAAAGTAATCAGCTCTTTTACCAGCCCTTAAAAGGGCTTTTTGCATGGCATTGCCCCAAAGTAATCAGCTCTTTTACCTGAAATAAAAATACAATACCCCCCCCAACATTACAACCCACCACCCACATACCCCTGCTCTAACCCACCCAAACCCCCCTTAAATAAACCTATCGCTAACTCCCTGAAGATCATCCTACCTTGAGTCGTCTTCACTCAGCCGAGCTGAATTCTTCATCCAAGGTGCGCAGAGGAGGTCCTTGATCCGGTAGAAGTCTTCATCCAAGCGGGGCAAGAAGAGGTCCTCCATCCGGTAGAAGTGTTCATCCAGGCGGCGTCTTCAATCTTCAGCCATCCGGAGCAGAGCGGAGCCATCTTCAAAGGAGCCGACGCGGAGCCATCCTCTTCAACCGACGGACTTACGACGAATGAAGGTTCCTTTAAGGGACGTCATCCAAGATGGTGTCCCTTCAATTCCGATTGGCTGATAGAATTCTATCAGCCAATCGGAA